>NC_136999.1:53244694-53264694 GCF_032717465.1 Coenobita brevimanus | reverse complement strand
AATTGGTCTTCAAACCGCAACCATGGCAACTCTGCGTGAGAGTGTGAGAGAGGGTTCATTGATGCAAGCGCCTCTCTCTCTGTGTGTGTGTGTGTGTGTGTGTGTGTGTGTGTGTGTGTGTGTGTGTGTGCTTGCTGAATCATCCTACCACGGAGACAGACTGCAGTGGGTGAGTGGGCGGGTGTGTGGTTTGGTTGGTGGGTGGGTGAGTGGGTGGGAACGTGCATCCATTGGGCAATAAATCCATGGGCAAATAGGTTCTTGGAGAGACGAGGTCCACGTTGGAAAATACGTCTATCAGAGAATAAGTCTTTGGGGGAAATGGACGGAAGTGGAAACGGTGATGGGTTAAGTAAAAGAAGGTTCACAGGTCAAAATAGGCCCATGGAGTAATTTAACAGGTGAATTAAGAATAAAGGTCTATGGAGTAAAACAGGTCCTTGGGGGGAATAAGTCCATGGGGAATGTAGGCAAAATAGGCCCTTGTAGTAATATAGGTTCATTTGGAATATAGGCCTATAGGGTAATATAGATACATGGAACAAAATGGGATGAAGAGGGGGGAAAATGCCCATGAAGGTAAACTAGGTCCATGGGGGAAACAGATCCATAGTGGGAAGTAGGTCCATGGGGAAGACAGGTGTAGGCCCACAAGGGAATATACTCGTAGATCCACTAGGGAGAACAGGTCCATGTGGGAAGGTCAACAGGAGAAAACAGGTGGATGGGTAGGAGATCTAGGCGGAGACGGGGGTACGTGCAGCCACTACTGAATTTTCATTGGGTCTTTTAAATATAACAGTATTACTTATGCAAATATATATTCATCTCAGTGAGGAATTATCAGCTGATCCCTCACCATTTCTCACATGGCAAAATTATCGCAGTAATACAGGCTGTCCACAGAGAACTGCTGGCCTGTGAAAATTGTATCGCTTGTAAATTCCCTAACGTATTGAGATGTATTTTTTCCACATGGCAGAGAAACCTTTTGTTTTTTTATTTCATATGAAAGCATTTGCATCTCATTATACTGTGTCTTTTACATGCAGTGAGCCTATGTAAACCCAACAGAACTTTGTGGAAATTCTTTATATCATCGTCATCATCATCATCACCATCATCATCATCATCGTCGTCGTCTCCGTCTTCGTCGTCGTCGTCAACCTCAACATAAACATCAATCATTAATCATCGTCAGTCAGTCGTCGTCATCGTCATCGTCGCATCATCATATTCTTCTTTTTTCCCACGAAAAGATGGTGTGAGCATTTGCCCAGAAACAAGAAAAAAGAAATTACTAACGTCAGCGAACTATCAACTGCATGCTCAGTTAAATGGGTCACACAGTCATTCAGACATCATGTAAGCCGTCGGAATCCTTTCTCTGCCTCACATGGCATTGCATATTTTTTGTGGGAAGGACGCCTTTTCTCGGTGGCACCAATAAAACCCTATGACTCTACTGCCAGGTCGTACAAACATCCTTTAGTTCCCTCTGTATTCCCTAAAATGAGGATATGGGCTGTAGGCAGAGGACGCTTTCGGTCTGCAGTCTACCGAGTTCGTGTCCAGAAGACCTTGGAACAACAGCTAGAACAAGAACACGTTATAATGTGTTGATATGGTTGACTAACAAGCATACAGAACACCAATGACATGTCAAGATTCATGAGATGTATTCAGAGTGTTGCAAGATGAAGATGACATTGGGGTATTGTACGACACCATCATGACCTACCCTTGTAGAGTGATACACCAATACATCTTTAACTGGGCTGACATCCTTATGAGCGTGTGTCAGTCTGGCCAGACGTACAATACAGTCAAGGACAAAAGGTCGCTGATTTATCCACTGCATCTGCTTGACACTAAGGGCACGTCCGTCACTCTCCTCCCTGACGTCATGAGAGAATTACCTAGGGACGAGAAACATACAAAGCCTCTCTCACCTCTGGAACACAGCACAGGAAAAAGACAAGTAGTAGAAATGAAAATATTAGGTGAACTTTGTTTCTAAATGTAGCGTTTACTGAGAGACGTGATTACTGTGGGTGTGAGTGTTCTTCCAATGGATATTTTAGTCTGGTTAGGAGAGCCCTTCGTAGTGAAATAATTACTGAAGGCTATATTTAAGCCTTCCAGTTTCAAAAATCTTTCCTAATCTGGATAAAATCGAATACAGATAACAAGAGCTCAGTCAGAAATGCTTCCTCGGGTTCAAGTCTTGAGTCAGTTCAGTAATACTTTAAATTATATTATTGTCACCAGACGATCCTGTTCAGCATACAAGAGACTTCGTACTATAGGGGTTAGACGCCCTTAATCGACTTCGTCCATATTACGAGTAAAATCGTCAAACAAAAATCGTCTGGTGGCAGTGAGAACGAAACGAAAAAAGAGGTTGCAGTATCAAAAGGGAAAACGTTTGACAATTTTGCATTTTTTTTTATTCTTGAGAGTTGTCGGACTGAGTTTGTCCGAAGGTAATGTGAAGCCTATATGTGTGGGGGGTTATGCATGTGAAGCTGAGTCATGATTCCGGGAACTTGAGTGGTGTGTGAATGAGTGTGTGGCTCACCGCAAAGGGCACGCCGTTGATTAGCTCCCCCTTTATGATACTTTTCATTTTCCTTGCCTTCCGGGCCCTACCATACTCCGCCTGAGGATGGGAAAAAGATGCATGATGATGATGATGATGATGATGATGATGATGATTAAAGGCTGGTGAGTGGCCTGGGACTGGTGGATGTGTGGCGGTGCTGGTGTGCGGAGTTGCAGCACTGAGTTGCAACTTTACCCTTGCCCGCGAAGACTGAAGGGGAAGAAGAATGTTTGTTCATTATTCACAAAATAGTATCATCATCTTCAGGGTCAACATCGTCATCACCATCCCAACCACACCTAAAGGTAGGGTGAGCTAGGATCCATAATCAAGTAAAGAGAGAGAGAGAGAGAGAGAGAGAGAGAGAGAGAGAGAGAGAGAGAGAGAGAGAGAGCATAAATGTTGGAGACTTTATCGACTGTGGTGCGTTCTCCTTAGCATGGTGGAGATTTTCATCCTTTTGCAGCTTCCATCCCATGGCTCAGTGATAGAACAAGGCAGTATATATATCGGCTTTACATCCTGTCCATAGCTTATTTCCCTGACCAGCATTATACTGTGGTGTTAATCTATTGTTACAGCAAGGTGATAGAGAAAGTCAGCACTACAGCTTTACATTCTTTTCATAGCACTTCTTGTGACCAGCATCATATTCTAGTTTTAATCGTATTACAGATTAATGGCAGAATAAGATAATACTACAGTTCTGTGTTGTTTCCACAGCATTTTTTCGTGACTAAGCACCATGTGGTAGTGTTAATGTCATGTTACAACTCACCATATGACAGTGTTAATGTCTTGTTACAACTCAACGTTGAAGGTGGAGGGGTGGCAATTTTAGGCCAAGTTAATGTGAAAAGAGTATACTGCCTTGACTCTCACCTATCGTCACCTGCTCTCACTGCCCCACGATTCCCAGCACTTGTGTGTATAGGTTGAGTTGCTGTGTCCCTTTTTCATGTTCTGGCAACTGTATCTCATTGGTATAGTCTGTCCAATTCGCCTCGTATTTTACTTCCTTGTCCTGAATGTGTCTTATTCCCTTTTCTGTGAGTATCATTCCCACTTACCCTAGTAGCAGAGCGTATGTGAGTGACGGGAAAATCGATTATGAGGTGAAGGCATGAGTGGATAGGTATATGAATAAAGGTGGTGTGAAGACAAGGCGACGTGGAGACGATTTGTTTGTGGCCACCCCTTCTTGGGTTAAGGCATCAGGCAACAAGTATAATTTATAGTTTTTCCCTTCTTCTCTGTATCTTTAGTTAGTATTTCAGTTACTCTTTTTCCCGGTATTTGGGTATGGAAACAGTGGTGGTCATTGGTTATAGAATGTATCAAGTTCTACTGAAATTCAATTAACCTTAGTTTTGGGACAGGAATGAGTCTCCTTGGTTACTATCCAAGTCAGTTCCCCAGTATTACAGAGTTTGGCTATCAACTGACCTAAATTCGGTTACGTATATTCATCAGGGCATGTATTCACGAAGTATATACCTCAGCAATTTCTTTAGTAAACAAGTTCTCATTGCGGTTAATTATAATCAGGCAATTTCCGCCTTGTTTTATACATTTTTTCCTCTTAAATATTTACTCTTGTTTGTTTGTGAAACGTTTGTTAGGTGTGGGAGTGAAGTTATGTATAAATAATAAATATTGCACGGAACTTCACTTTAGGAGAGTCTAGGAATGCAATCCCAGTTTTTAAAAAATGGTATGGTAACTGCACAGGCTTTGGCCATGACACAACCAATTTGCCCCCCTCCCCTTCTCTTTCTCTCTCTCTCTCTCTCTCTCTCTGGAGGGAGGACATAAGAAATGAGACAGGAGAGCAGACATGGACGTCAGTTCAGCACATGAGGTCACTGAGAGGGTATGGGTGGAACATAATGGATGACGCAGGTTGGATAGGGATAGAAATAATAGGGGTTGCGGGACAGGAGAGGTATGGGATGGTGTGGGTGGGTATGGAAGTAAATAAGAAAGAATGCTGGAACAGTGAGGTCGGTGAAGGGTTCGGGGGCTGCAGTGTGGAACAGGATGGGGGATATTATGAGCATAAGAGGAGACCAGGATGACAGGGTTAGTGGCTGGAGCACAACTGACAAGGTCTTCACGAATTGAAGGTGAGCCGGAGTCTAACAGGGATATAGGGGCTTGATTTACACCTCTACCTTTTACAACAATATTTCCATTCAATTCCTTAGGTACTGTCAGTGTCGTTTGGTGGTTACTGTACTGTGTGAACCAGGCTGGCGTGTTTCAGTAGGCGGATGAGAGGAATACGAGTACAATTGACCCCTGGTTGACCTGCACAGCTTTTACATATCTCTATACTTTATTAATTGGATCACAAGTGTTATGGCTCCCTATCATGGCCATTTCCAGATTTCATGTAGTCCTAGGAATGGATGGTGATGTAGTGTGTCAATTGGGGGGGGGGGTCGTGTTTTGTGATCGCTTCAGATCCCAAAGAGGACTGTGTTTTATTATTATTTTTATTATTATTATTTTACTATTCAGTGTCATCATGAAGAAATCAAGCCAAATTCACGTCATGAAATTTCGTATCCATGACTTGAACGGTGTGACAGGTTTGAAATTTGTAATGCGTTACGGTTAGAGCTGAAAGACTTGTTCACTTGTCATAGTATGAAGAAGCTGTATTTCCAGATAGATTATAGGACGTCCGTGGTAAACTGAGTGATATCCTGTACAGAAAGAACTTCCCCAACGTTATGGCAGAATTCCGAACAAACTCAATTGTCACATGAAAAGCGAGTGTGCAAGACTGGACACACTTCGGACTGCGAATGAGTAGTTAGATATATAAGGATTCTTCTGCTATCACACTGAATCCCTGCACTCTTACAGGCCAGCGTTTATCCAGTATGTAGGAACATCGTTGGGTCCTACTATAACGTGCGGTCTACCGGAACATTCACACTATAGCCTGCCGTTAGGATAGGATAGGATAGGTTAGGTTAGGTTAGGATAGGATAGGTTAGGTTGTTAGGATGAGTTAAGTTAGGTAAGATTAGATTAGGTTAGGTTAGGAAAGGACAGGATAGGATAGGTTAGGTTCTGTCATGTCCTGTCCTATCTTAACCTAACCTTTTTTAACGTAACCAGAACGATCTGGAGACGAGTTTTGGACCTTCGAAGGACGCCATCACCTCTAAATATCCTAAACCTTTTGCTGTTCATAGCAAAAATTGTCTGTGGAATTGACGTCACATATGAATTGTATAGGCTAATTATTAAACGAAATTCTCATCGTAAAGTTTTCAGCATTTTTTAATGGGAACTCTCCTAGATCTTGTCAAAATTCTCTTGCTGGTGGTCAAAATATATAAAAGACATCACCAAGGACACCAAAAGCAACGAGAATATTCACGCGTTTACTATATACCTGAGATCGAAAGACTCCATTTTCTTTCACCTGAATCAGAGAAAACGGTAGGTTTGACGGGGAGGCTGTAGGAGAAACATAGCCAGGCGCCTCTGCATATAGCTGCTTCTACTACTACTACTGCTACTACTACTACAACTACTACTGCTATTACTACTACTACTACTACTAAAACTATTATTACTACTACTTCCATTACTTCGGTGGAAGAGGACTGAATGATAGTGAGAGGTATGTGCGGATAAAGTAACCAACAGGAGGTTCTTTCATGATCATCCCCTGACAGCATTATTCACTGATGATGATGATGATGATGATGATGATGATGATTGGCGGGGTTAAATATAGAACAAATATAAGGAGAGAAATTGTAAACCAGTACTGTTCACCTAAATAATGTGGCACAAGATACTCGGTCACTAAAAAAAAAAAAAAAAAAAAAAAAAAGAAAGGAAAGTGGGTTCACGAAAGAGGAGAGGAGTCTGACAGGGTGTGGGAACAGAGGGAAAACGAAAAGCAAGATAGATTTTTGTTTCATGAAAAGCAAGATAGATTTTTGTTTCATGAAAAGCAAGATAGATTTTTGTTTCATGAAAAGCAAGATAGATATTCGTTTCATGAAGTTAGGCCAAAAATTAAGGTAAAAAAGCCACCAGCTATGCACAAAGTACTGAAAGTATTTTGTAGAACGTAATACCATTCATTAGATGTGCATAAAAAATATATTACGGTACATGGTTACTTATAATATCCATTAAAAAAAAGCTCTTATGGCAAGAAAAAAATAAAAAAAGGTTCATCCGCAGAGAGAATGGCACACCACGCACAAGAGGAAAATATGAAGCAGTGAATTCCATGTGGGACTGGTTGAGGGCGTGAGAGGTGAATATTAGAGCGTGAGAGAGCCTTTGATGTGGGGCAGGTGGGATGGGGTGAGGTGAGGCAGGGTAACAAAGGCAGGGAGGGAGGATGAGTGAAGATGCAAAGGTGAAGAGCAAGAGAGAGACAGGAAGTAGAGCCAGAATGAGATGAAACGAAGACAAAGAAGGAAGAAGGAAACAGGTGGAGGGAGAAAGTAGTTGTTAGGCACAGAAAGGAGAAACAAAGACAAAGAACGCCAAAGAAAAAGGAAGGCAAGTAATTTCTTTTCCTCTGATTCCTTTGACAAGTATTTCAGTGTCATTTCTTCTATACCGTATGTATTTCCTCACATTTTTCTCTTGGATTAGGCTGTCGTTTGGTGTTCAGAGCAAAACGTATGTTATCCTTGCCATATTTTCATAGTGTAATCCATCTGTGTTGATATTGACAAGATCAGCCTAGTAGGTTCATTTGGCTTACTGAATTTCCAATGAGGTGGTGCCTGATTTACTGCATTCGGTTGACTACGCTCTGACTTTTGATCTTTCTACCTATATCGAGAGAGAGAGAGAGAGAGAGAGAGAGAGAGAGAGAGAGAGAGAGAGAGAGAACACAAGACCAGTGGATATTGTTGTAGCTAACTCTTTGCTACCATGAAAAAAATTATGGATGGTCTTGTGTCTTGTTATGGTCACCACTCATTTTCTCTGCTCAGCGCTGCATGTCGCTTATCACTCTCAAATTTTCTCGCCCTCGTTCAGTCTCGCATTTCATCATTCTTAGCCTCAACTTATTTTGTCGACGACGAAGATGGTGGTGTTAAAGAGACCAACGAAGATGAGATGTGTTGTATTGTGTTGTGGTGTACTGTGTTGTGGTGTACTGTGTTGTGGTGTGTTGTGCTGTACTGTGTTGTGGTGTGTTGTGCTGTACTGTGTTGTGGTGTGTTGTGCTGTACTGTGTTGTGTTGCGCTGTGTTATGGCGTATTTTGTTGTGCTGTATTGTGCTGTGTTGTGTTGCTTGGTTGTGTCATTTGGTCATCAGGCAATACGTCAATCTGGATAATAGTCTGCTTTGGAATTTCAGTAACACTTCTTCCTAACTAGTGCAGTTCAACATATACCACTTTAATAATCTTCTGTTAAGTTATTTGTACAATGTAGGGATTAAAAAACATCAGCAGCATGTGTACAAGAGAGAGGTAAGGCGTAGTGGGCAACAGCAGTGCTCAAAACCAACAAGATGATGAGAGTTTTTTGTCTTTGGTGTGGAACAAACTACACAGTACACACACACACACACACACACACACACACACACACACACACACACACACACACCGCTCGCTGGTGCAGTGGTAACGTTCCCGCTTGCCAACTGGTGGACGGGAGTTCGCGCCTCGCTCAGGTTGCGAAAAGTTTCACTGACGAAGTGGGTGGTTACTGTCCCCCTCGAGCAAGGAGACGGGTGTGTGCGTGTGTGAAGGTCACAGCCTTGCCCTTAGATCGGACTATATGAGCTCTCAGCTCCCTTCCGGGAGGGTAAAAGCTGACAATCACGACCATCAAATGATCCTGACCGGCCCGGTGAATTACACACACACAAAGGCGGGGAACTTCTGAGATCATTCTTTATGCATTACTTTATTGATATTTTGATTAGGGTTATAATTTTCTGGTAGGTGTGTGTGTGTGTGTGTGTGTGTGTGTGTGTGTGAGAGAGAGAGAGAAAGTGTGTTTTTTTTTTTTTTTCGTTTTAGCGTCAAGGGGAAATATATGCAGGACTTCCATTTCCCGCTTCCAAAAGGCACAGGAGCTTCAGGAAAACAGAAAGTGGTGTGAGCGGAGGACAGGACTGGAATATTTTGGCTTGGCATTTGATCCTCCAACAGTTGCATATCATAAACACCACCAACACCAGCACTTAGGCTGCACAGTTTTTGCTCTCTCTCTCTCTCTCTCTCTCGCTATTGTGCCACGTAAAAAAAAAACAAAAATGGAGGAATGGGCGTCGGGTGCTGCAGACGCTAGTAGGAGACGGCAAAAGGAGGAAGAGAATGGAGAATAAGAGCAAAGAGGAGAAAGCATATTGACAGAGAAAAATTTAAATCGAAATGGATAGTGCACAATGATTTTAGAATCGAAAACTTACGATCAGCAACTAGGGAATGTAGAAGCTGAATATATAAGTGGCAAAATTTATGAAAGATATGATATTGAGGTGCTCGATAATTCAAACCACTGTAATGTAGCCAATACTTGTGTCTCGTGTGCCCTCAGTATAACCCCCACAGTAGTCCACCCCACACCAAACAGGCGCCATATATAATTCCCAGCCCCAGAATGTCAGTGTTCTATTATTCCACATTAAGCCCTCCTTCTCTTAGTGCTTCCCTTGATCATTACCTGAGTAGGGTTAAAGGCAGTGGAGTATTTATGACCTCTGCACGTGTATCCTTGATCATTCACTCTTTCAGACGATGTTTTTATTTTAGTGAATCTTCTTTATTTCAAATGAACAACCTGAGTGCTTTTGCATCATATCAACTGTGTTATTGCAGAGAATGTATTTAGGTATTTATTATTTCTTTCAAAGGCTGATAATTATGTTAAACTGAGAGCTTGCCTGTAAAAGTTAAAAGGGTTGAAGCTTTGCCATGATAAAAAATGATGGTAGTCTGAAGCTGCTTTTGGATTTCAAGTGTGGCATAAATAGGGTCGTTGCCAGACCACTGTGTGATAGACCAGTAAGATTCTTGGTGAGATGAGTTACTGCAAACTGTGGACAAATTTGCTTCCTCGGTGATGACAGTAGTGCAAGGGGGGGGGGGTGCAGAGCAAAGCGTCGTTGAATTGTCGCGTATGGATGAAGAAGTTTAGAAAATTGTTACCCATCTTGGCGTCTCCATTGTTCTTATTGACACAGAGATGACAGTGTTTAGTAGATGTGTTAGTGTTATATGGCAGGGAAGCATGGGGTGTCTGCTTGGGCCATGGGGTGTAGAAGAGGATGTAGTGAGACTGAAAGGAAACGACGTAACAATGACCCGATGCATACGTGGAGTGAAGCTGGATGACGGCACATCTTCAGAGGAACTGAGATGATGGCTGGGAGTGGGAAGCTTCAGACGGGAAGTAAAAATGGAAAAGATTGAGACGATTTGGATATAACTGAGAGGATGAACCTGGGGTGAGGTGTTTATATATTGAGTTGCCGGACCGTCGACTGAAAGGTAGACCGAAGAAGACCTAGGACGAGGTGGTGTGTGCTGACTTAGATCTAGAAGTGTTACTAGAGAGCTGATGCAGGTCAGAGCAAGGTAGAGGAGTGATCTCAGGTGAACCCGTATGACTTATTGTACATGGAAAACAGACGAAAAAGTTATGATGATGGTGATGAAGATGATGATGATGATGATGATGAAGAGGAGGAGGAAGAGGAAGAGGAGGAGGAGGAGGAGGAAATGTGGAAATGAAAGTTAAGGAAAAACAGAGACTAGAGAGGTATGATATGAGAAACAGAGATAAAAAGAAGGGGTAGAGGAGTAGGATATAAGAAGCTGAAGGATAAAGAGGAGGGAAAGAAAAAGGGGCTACGGTATAGGGAAATAGAGGGATAAGGATATGGAATAAAGGAAACCAGAATCTGTTGTAACAATGGGATAAACAGGATTGAGTGTATGAGAAAGAGATGGGTGAAGGCTGACGGAAAGGACAAAGAGAAGAAGAGAAGGTGTGAGAGTACATAAGGAACGATGGAGTATCACGAGAAAAGGGAGTCGTTACTTATTAGGGACAGACACCATGGGACCTTTCTTTTTTTATGGCTCAGGCTACCTCTGACATGATGTAGGGTCAGGAATAGACAGACAGACAGATAGATAGATAGGTAGAGTCATATATAATAGGCAGATGGATTGAGAAAGAAGACAGACAGACAGACAGATAGATGGACAGACAGAGAAATTAATACAAATATAATAGATACGTAAAAGTTAGGGGGTAACACGTACTGGCTGTTAAACCCAACGTGATGTATCTAATGACACTGTTGGAGTTTGCTGTGATGTCAATTGAGCGAGTCTCACCTTAATTACTTTACGGCAGCTGTCGTGCCTCATAAATAATTTACAGTTGCGCCACACCAACGCAGAGTATGTGTGTGTGTGTGTGTGTGTGTGTGTTAATAGGATTTATTGTTTACAGTTGCGTTAGTACACTTGTTTGCATTGATGAAAAAAGTAAATGTTCATGTATTTGAGATGCGTATATATTGAGATATACTTTATGCAGCTGTAAATGCGAGCGATGTGCATACATGTATAAATGTATGCATGTACGTAAGGATGAATAACAGTACATAAGTGTTCTAGTTTAATATAAGTGCGATAACAACGCCACAATATGTCAAGCTGAACTCTTAATATATTTTGATGCTGAGCTAAATACAGCTTTTCCACCACCCACAACAACTATACCCAACCAGCCAAAGCACTAACACAGCCATCTTTCCAACAATACCCTTAACACCGAAGCCAGGCCTCGTCAAATACCACATTCAGTATATGTCGATATCCATTTCAACCATTTCTAACACCAGTCCCTTTGTATATGCGTTTAAAATACGTGATTAATACTTTCTGCTTCAGGCCACTTCACTCAACACACTGCCACTGGATCTAAACAGTATAAAACAGCAACAGCAACACCCTCAACACATCAACCTCTGTAATCCCACAAAGGTTGGCCGCAGACAAAACGCCTCCAAGTCACTCTGTCACCCATCATTTGACTACCCTCCCCTTATCTCACTCCCCCCTCCCTCATATACCTCTCAGCTCCATCCCTCCACCTCATCCTCGGTCTCCCCCTCCCTCTCCCTCCCTCCATGTCACCTACATACACCCTCTTAGTCAGTCTTTCACTCTCCATTCTCTCCACTTGTCCAAACCACCTCAGTGTATTTCTCCACTTACACACAGAAAAGTGTAGCCAGTGTTATTATACCTGACGGAAGTGGTCCACCCCACCAAATTGAGTAATAAGTAGTGGTGACATGAAATTCAGTGAACCTTAGTTTTGAGATAGGAATGAATCTCCTTGGTTACTAATCATATCAGTCCTCCAAGCTGACTCCACCTGGCCATCAACTGAGCTGATAGGGGTTAGGGATCTCTGACAGAATTGAAAAACACGTATTAGTAGACCCAATCATCCATCCTTATCACTCAACCACGTGTTTTAATTGCCCTGCCTGACAAGAGGACATAAACAAATTGAACAGTTAATGACAAGGAAACAGTATAAATCTCTCTCTCTCTCTCTCTCTCTCTCTCTCTCTCTCTCTCTCTCTCTCTCTCTCTATCTATCTATCTATCTATCTCTCACGCACGCACACACACACACACACACACACGAGATAAGGGTGGCAGGGGCGGGAGACTGTTTGAAGGGTGGTGCAGGGGGAAGAGAAAGTCAAATGAGTAGCCTCCCAATTTTATCTGAATATTATCGAAAACAGGCGAAACTAAACGAAGCCCTTATATCAAACAATGCGTGTCTTCAATTACTTCCTTCAATTTTTCCTTCATGTGTTCACCAGGTCCAGGGATGGTGGTATTTCCTTAGCTGTGTGTTCCTTGGTCTGCCCCACGTCACGCTGCCTGGTGGTGTGACGCCGTAACTGATAGCGTCACTCAGGCCGACGTGACGGGGAGGTGGGGAGTGGGCAAGAAAAAGGGAACGAGGAAAGGGGAAGAGAAATCGGGAGAGGAAGGGAAGGAGAGTGAAAGGGAAAAAGCACAAAGGAAAGAAAGCAACAGTAGACTTAGTGGTTCTTTTAAGACTGTTTACCATGGAGAAGACTATGACTATGATACCTAATTTATGAGATGAAGATAAGGAGAGAAAGGCAAGAGGGGAAGCATCAGGGGAGGTGGTTAAAGGAAGTGATATGAAATGGAGGTGAGAGAAAGAAATGTTAAAATGAAATAAAGAAAAAACAGTAGTGGAAATGGAAGAGGAGAAATGGGAAGGAAGAAAGGGGGAAAAAGGGGAAGTGGAGGAGTTGACGAGAGAGAGGATGGGAAGGAAGAGAAAGCTGGTTGAAGATTTTTTTTAAGAGAGGATGTAAAATTGGAGCCGGGAAGCTGACGTGGGGAAAAGAGGAAGGAAAAAGGAAATATGAAGAGAGAGAGAGAGAGAGAGAGAGAGAGAGAGTTTGTGAATATAAACGAATCTACTCACACACACACACACACACACACACACACACACACACACATGAGGGAGGGAAGGGAAGGATGGATGAAGGGAAGAGAGGGAGAAAATCGTGAAAATATAAGAATATAGATTAAAAAAAAAAAAAGAGATTCTAAAGGGAACATTAAAGAAAGGGAAATAAGAGAACAGATGGAACAGTGAAAGAAGAATGTGAAAGAATATAAGAAATGGTGGAAGGATGAAAGGAGAAGGAGCGAATGAGAAATGCTACAATGGAGGTGCAGTGAAGGGAAGTAACTAGAATGATCGTATAATAAAAATAATATGGAAATGAATAAGGAAGTTGAAGTAGAGATCAGGTAAAGGGATAAATAAAGAGCAATAAAGGAGGGAAGATGATAAAGTGGGACAGTGCCGAGGTTCTGAGAAATATATTGTAAAAAGAAAAAGGTAAATGGAAGAAGGTAAAGGGTACATTAAAGAGTTATGGAAAAGAATAATGAAAGAATAATACTCAGTTTATAAGCATTGTTAAGGTGCTTTCCCCTATACGCTCAAACACCTCTCTCTCTCTCTCTCTCTCTCTCTCTCACACACACACACACACACACACACACACACACACACATCACGTCTGAGGGAAAAGTTATGCTGGGCTGAAAATTTTACGCGTCTTTTACGACCCGTGAGAGAGAGAGAGAGAGAGAGAGAGAGAGAGAGAGAGAGAGAGAGAGAGAGAGAGAGTAAAGGAACGCTGAAGGGGAGTGAAGGAGGAAAAGTGAATGAGTAAGAGCGTGAAAGGGATGAATTAAGGTGAATTGTGAAGGAGTGTGTGAAGGAAAGGGCAATAGAAAGGAGCATGAAAGATGAATGGATGGATGAAGTGTGAGAATGAAGGTGACAGAGAAGAGGTGTGGAGAGAGAGAGGAGTGAGAGAAACAGGTGAGGGAGGGTGAGAGGAAATGGAGAGAAGGAGGATAAAGGACATGAGAGGAGGAAAGTGAGAGTAAAAAAAGGAGAGGAGGAAAAGAAGGGCGAAAAAGAGGTAGAGAGTAATATGAGAGGAAGTGAAGGAGAATAAAGAGGAGTCCTGGACATTCACAAATCTCTCTCTCTCTCTCTCTCTCTCTCTCTCTCTCTCTCTCTCTCTCTCTCTCTCTCTCTCTCTCTCATCATTCTTTATTTAACAGTCCTATTTTTTTTTCCCTTTCATGTACTGTCACTTTTTTTCCCTCACCATCTCTGCTTCATCTCTCTGTGCTACGATGTATAAATGGCTGTTCTTTTTAGTTTCGTTCGATTTTTAGGCCAATAGCGACTGTCCCAGGAAATTGCAGTTTTCGTCTCGACCCTGTTTCTCCTCTCTTTTGTTTTCGCTCACCATTATTTCTCTTCTTCGCTCACCTGTTTGTCTGCCTTTGTCTTGTATTTTTGCCTTCTACCTCTTCCTTTTTTTTTTTTGTCCCTTTTATTATGCCTTTTCTGTCTGTTTTTATCCCTTCTATTCTTACTATGCTTCTCCTCCGGCTTCCCTGTATCACTTTTGTTTTTTGTTTTTTAATGTGTGTGTGTGTGTGTGTGTGTGTGTGTGTGTGTGTGTGTGTGTGTGTGTTCTTACCTAATTGTTCTTATCTAATTGTATCTTTACAGGCATGAGTCAAGCTCGTACTGTCCCGTGCGTTAAACCATTTTTATCATACATATCCTTAATAATAGTTTTGGCACACACTACTTCATTTGTGTGTGTGTGTGTGTGTGTGTGTGTGTGTGTGTGTGTGTTTTGCGTAATTAGAGCTTTTCATCGTACGTAAGGCAGTTTTCATCATCCACGTCCTGAACATTAATATTATTCCGGACATTTTCACACAAGATTCGGGGTGACTTAATGGAAAAGGAGAAAATCTGATGTGACGAAGAGGAATTAGCCATTCTAATGAACAGAATCCTGAGTCCTTTCCTACCTCTCTGAACTCCCGTCTTCCTCTCTTTGCGATATTTATGCTTCCTTGCCAAGCCTAATGGTGAAAATTTTAAGTCTGATGTGTAGTAAAAATATGACTATAATTGGTATCGCTGTCATATACATTAATAGTTTGTGATCATGATAACAGATGTTGGTTATAGTGATAGTATTGATAATATCGATGGTGAGTGGTAATTTTCTAGACACTAATTAAACAGGCTTTATATTGTAAGTGAACATTGTCGTGAGCTACTTCGTAAATCACCGCACGTGCCTAAAAAAAAAAAAAAAAGTCAATTTATCAGTGGGTTAAACCTACGATGCCCACATGAACCAAAATATAAATAAATACACGTGGATTCAAACGTAAACAAACACACGTGGACCAAAACGTAAACAAACACATGGACCAAAACGTAAACAAACACACGTGGACCAAAACGTAAACAAACACACGTGGACCAAAACGTAAATAAACACACGTGGACCAAAACGTAAATAAACACACGTGGACCAAAACGTAAATAAACCTGTGGATCGAAACGCAGATAAACACAAGTAGATCACATCGTAAACAAACACACGTGGACCAAAACGTACACAAACACACGTGGATCAGAACGTAAACAAACACACGTGGTCCAAAACATAAACACATGCTCTTACCTCAGTTCATTATATTTGCAATTCCCAAACAACACCTCCCTTGCATATTGAGGTCAGCAAGTATCAGGCACCTCATTAGAACACCATAATTACTGAACATACCCCATCAGAACTGGCTGTATTTCCCTTCATTCCACTGTCAAATATAAACAGCAATTAATATACAAGATAGTCCAAATATAACCCATCTCAACTATCACGTCTTGTTGGGTCGGCTTAGTCAGCTATGCCTTTGTTTACCGAGCAATACATGTACTTTCCACTTCTCATTTATCTTTTTATGGTTTATTATGCCTGCTTTTTACGTTCGCTAATTGCACGGTTGCTTAGAAATTTTATGAAGCAATCAGAATGCGCTCTTCACACAAGCAGACTCACCCGACCCAGAAGCACACGAGATTGGAGGGAACAGTACATGGATTACTCTGTACAGGAAATGAAGACTTTTGGCAGGGATTTTGCCCTACTTATATCATCCGAATCTCACCAGGCCTCATTTATTTACCTCTCATTCTCACTGCAGTTCCCTACATTTAAAAAGCCTCTATATTCTTATTCATACTCGCCAAGATTAACCTAGACTCATCATAATTTTTAACTTTTTTCATTCTGGTCGTGTGCATCTTTTCTCTGTTTTTCCCTTTGTCACCTTCCACCACTCACCCACCCACAACCACCACACCAGTAATACCACAACACTTCCCTTGGTGCAAGTTCCTATGTCCAGTAAAGGTTTCATCTCTCTCTCTCTCTCTCTCTCTCTCTCTCTCTCTCAAAACCATACCAGTCCATCCTGCCCTCTGACCTTTGCAGCCTCACCTCACCATTCCACCACACTTCACCTGTCTCTCTCAAGTCAAGGGATACAAGCCTCTGTTCCAACATTTTTTTCTTTTCACCCATCTATTATTAAATCTTTTTATTTTATTGCCATTTTCTATCTTTTTTTTAATTCTTACTGATTCAGCTCTCAAATTTTGCTGTTCCGTCGTATCTCACATCTAATGAAAGGTTCTTGTATCCTACCCAGCTGACTTTACCTGGCTTTTCGACCTGGCCTGACATGTTCTCCCTGTAATCTGTAATATCAAGTGGTAATAACTGGTAGTAGATGTAGTAATAGTAGTAGCAGTAGTAGTAGTAGTAGTAGAGATTGCAACCCTGGCCTTATCTAAGCGGGAGCCCGGTGGATTGCAGGCTAAAGTTGCCATTTTCCTGCAGTCCACCATCCAGCTCTGAGGGACAGTAGGGGGAGGTGAGAGACACTTGTATAATCAGGCAGACCAGCTATCCGGCCATATCAGTGCCACCGCGTGAAGGCGTCCATCATTAGCTCTTGGATAACATAAGAACACAAGATGCAAGGTGATTCTGCATTAAGCCTTCTCATGTACACTAGGCAGCTCCTGTATACTGGTACGGGTATACTACGATAATAAGACGAGGATAGGAGAGAGAGAGAGAGAGGAAAGAAAGGTTATGAAAACAATGAACAAGTATTTGTTTTGGAAGAGAAACTGTGGAAAATTTAATAGGATTACCATTGAGGAAGGGGAAAAAATGTAGGGAACAGTATGGGATTACAGGTAAGAAATGGAAGATGTCAGAAAATGTGGAAGTTAGTTGGTGAGGAGCAAAGTATATAGGAGACGATGAGCAAGGGACTGTATAAAGAGAGGGGGTAACAAGATGTGGAGATGGGAAGGGCAAGGGTTGAATAAAAGGTGCTACGTGGCAGAAAGAGCAAAAATGGGAGAGCAGAGTGAAGTGGAGAGATCGAAGTGGACAGTGCCCGATGACAGAAAAGACATTACTAATATGAATGAAAAAAATAGAAGAAAGAATAAATGAATCTAGCCATAACCAGGATTAAACGCGCTTGTCGATAAAGCGATTAAAAATACACAAACGGGGGGGATGGACTATAACAGAGGTGTGACTAACTGAACGGAGAGAGAGAGAGAGAGAACCACCTTTTCACCCAGCAAGTAACAATAAACCCATTTCCCATAAGGAGCATTGCATTTCTCACCAAAGGGTCATAATAACATCAGTTGCCATAAACCATTTGTTAGTCGGCGGAAAAACCAAGTGTTATCATTTTTTAATCACCGCCAGGGGGTAAAAAAGACAAATCGTGCCATTTTTACGTGCAATGGATAAAAAAACAAACTGCCATCACTTTTTACAGCTAATGGATAACAGTTTGATATTTTTGCATCGAATAGAAAAGTGCAGTATATTGTATTTAATTGAATCAGGACAGCAGAATTATTATCATTTGTCCAGAGGTTTTTATTCAGAGCTGAAAAATGCACCTGTCGCTAAAAGAACGAGGGCATCAGGTATCCGTGGACGTTATTTTTTTTTTCTTTTACTTATCTATGTACACGTTATTTCTCTTGTGGACTTTTTATGAAGATGAAAGGTTTAAAAATTTGAATAATGAGTAAACGGAGATGTGGGCCGGTTTAGCACGACATCTTGTTTATAAGTTATATGATAGTTCTACGTCTCTGTTAGTCCATTTTAATTTCTGAATCCTTTCCACGTCAATTAGTAAAAGTAGGAGTAGGTTTATAACGGTGATGGTGATGGAAGTGATGATAATGTTGAAAATGATGACGACGACGACGACGACGATGATGATGATGATGATGGTGTACTCCCTTCCTCCCCCTCACATCTTGTCTTCCTTTCTTCCTCCCTTCCTGATTCGCATAGTCTCTCCTTACCACCCTTCCTTCCTTATCTCTCCCTGATTTTCTTTCCCTCCCTCCCTTGATATCTTCCTCCTTTTCTCCTATGCCACCTCGTTTCTTTCCTCCCTCCTCCCTCGCCCTTCTCTTCTCCCTCCATCGTCTCCCTGTCTGCCAGATCGCAACAGTCCCAACAGCCTCATTGTTGTGCAGTTATTATAAACACTAGTACTGTCTTCCACCTGGTGTGTCTGAAGGAGCAGTGGGAGAGACGGAGAGAGGTAGGGAAGGAGAGGGGCGGAGAGAAGTAGGGAAGAAGAGGTGGAGAGAAACCAAGAAGGAGAAGTGGAGAGAAGTAGAAGGAGAGGTGCAGAGAAGTAGAGAAAGAGATATAGCGATGGAGAGAAAAGGACGAAGGTAGAGACGAGGAAGTGAGGGAGAGAAAGAGAAAAGGAAAAGGAGAGGCGGGGAGAAGTCGAGACAGTGGAGTGAAAGAGAGAGAGAGAGAGAGAATAGAGGAGAGAAAGGGGCAGGATCAGAGGAGAGGGAGGGGCAGGTGGAGGCGTGACAAAGAGGTTATGGTGTGTGTGTGTGTGTGTGTGTGTGTGTGTGTGTGTGTGTGTGTGTGTGTGTGTGTGTGTGTGTGTGTGTGTGTGTGTGTTACTGTTGTCACTGATTTTTTTTTTCCTGTCATTTGTTTTTTCCTTAACCTCATGTAATCTCATTTCTCAGTGCTTCTAGTCTCTATGATAAATACAATGATGTCAGTATCAAAGTAAATGCTGGAAGGAGACGTAAATATGTGAGTATTTCCAAAGAGGCCTGGTGTCGTTCATCCATATTCATCATTTCCACCTTCGATGAACTCTGGGAATACAGTAGATAGCTTGCAACACAGATTTATTTAGCTCAGTTATTGCTCCTCTTCCCAGTGTTACCTTTCCTTCATCTCACCCCGACCTTCTCTCCTTGCTTCTCCCCCCACCCCAATCCCCTCACACCACACCTCTACCTGGTGTTGGTTGGGTTCTTACGATAACTGTTATGAAGACTGTTATTTACCTTCTCTTATTACCTCCGCCGCTGCCGATTATGTGGACGAAATGACTGTGGGCGTGTTGTTGCTGACTGGGTGGTGTTGGTGTGGGAGAAGGGAGGGTGTGCGAGTGTGGGGATGGATGTTGGGTGGGTGTGGGTGTGTTGGTGTGCGAGGAGGGAGGGTGTGCGAGTGTGGGGATGGATGTTGGGTGGGTGTGGGTGTGTTGGTGTGGCAGGAGGGAGGGTGTGTGTGTGAGGGTGTGTTGGAATGGGAGGAGGGAAGGTGTATTTGTGTGGGATGTGGATGTGGGAGAAGAGAGTTTGGGTTGGTGTTCGAGGGTAGAGACTGCGTTAGTGTGGGTGTGGGAGGTTGGAGGTTGTGGTGGTGTGGGTGTGTTGGTGTGGGTGTGGCAGTTAGCTTGTGTTGCTGTGGGTGTGGCAGGGTGGAGAATAGCCTTTTGTGTCTGAGGATGATGATGATATGGATAAGGTAGTTGTGTTGGTTGTATGCGACAAAGGAAGACGGTTGGGTTG
>NC_136999.1:53204694-53239694 GCF_032717465.1 Coenobita brevimanus | reverse complement strand
TTTATGTAAAGATATCAAATCAACGGGTCGTTTGTTTTGGAGCTTCCGTAACGCCCCATCCAGATCGATTTATTTTTTACCATTGCATATTAAGTTAATATTATCTCGGATATTACTGTTGCAAACTACGTCGACATTACAAAAACATAAGTAACAAACAAAAGGATATTAATGTGTAATATGCACAATAACTCGAGAAGGAAGAAATGCTGCGAGAAATCTTAATCTTGTCTGCCTCCTACCTTTAATTCTTCTAAAAACAACTATCCTGTCGTCCCACATTTTCTATCCAGCAAACTTCAAATTTCAAAAGGCCAGGATCATCCACCAGTGACTATAACACACACGCGACAGTCAGTGAGCCGCGACAGAGTAATCAGGAGGGGAGGCCAGAGAGGGTGGGAGAAAGGATGGAAAAGGAGTGGATAAAAGAGGGATAAGGGGATGCGGAGAGGAGGGGAAGCAAGTGAGAGAGGGAGAAAGGGAATAGGCTGAAGTGAGTCATGAAGCTGAAAGGATATGAAGGGCGCAGAGATAGAGAGGGAGGAAGAGAGGTGGGAGAACAGTGAGAGAAAGGGAGAGGGATGTGAGGACGAAAGAGAACTAGAGGAAGGTTGAGAGGCAGGAATTTGATTTTATCCCCTTCACTAACAGACGCCTTTCCATGGGTGAATAATATTTCCGGTGGTAATACCCATCCACTCACGCGATGTAGTGGTTCCTGCAGGTGACTCTACATCGAGTAAAAGGACAAATGGATTCCTCTTACTCAGAAAACTGTTTACTGCGGTGGGTGGTAATCATGTAGCCAAGGGACGCCTGGTGGTCGAGTGTGTCAGGCGCTCCAACAGGATGAGGGTTGAATTTGAGGGACGGTAGGGATTTCTTGCTCACATAATGCAACTCAGGGTCAGACGAGGCTGGTCGCCCTCGCCGTAAATGCCGGGACTGAGTATCCTAAATCGGATCTTTATGTTTCTGCTGAGACAGTAAAAAGTGTTAGATGATGGATGGATGGATGGATGTGTGTGTGTGCGTGTGTGTGTGTGTGTGTGTGTGTGTGTGTGTGTGTGTGTGTGTGTGTGTGTGTGTGTGTGTGCGTGTGTGTGTGTACATATGTATAACACACACACACACACACACACACACACACACACACACACACACACACACACACACACACACACACACACACACACACACACACGTACTGTCCCTTTCTCTCCTCTCGAGTTTCCAATATCTCTCCTCTTCGAGTATCCTCTCAGTCTGTTTTTTATATAAAATTGAGTATTCACTTTAGCTTCCCTTTCCTGGCTCCCCTTTCTCACCGTCTTTCAATTCCTGTTCCTTTTCTTTCCATCTCTTCCATCCCCATCCAGAACCGCTCCTGTGGTTAATCCCTCTCTCTCTCTCTCTCTCTCTCTCTCTCTCTCTCTCTCTCTCATGTTCCGTCAGTCCAAAACTCTACTAGTGCTGTCTTTTTAACCACCAGTGACTCCCCTTTGCATCTGTTGATTTTACTGTGTGTTTGTACTGACTGTTCCCTCTCTCCTAGATCTTTTAGCTTCCTATAAAACGAGTGAACAACAACAACAACAACAACAACAACAACAACAACAACAACAACAACAACAACAACAACAACACACACACACACACACACACACACACACACACACACACACACACACACACACACACACACACACACACACACACACACACACACACACACACACAGAATGGGGGGGAACATGATTAATAAATAAAAAACAATGCAAGACTCATTCCCATACCACCATCAGAATCAGCAACATTCGTCAGCAAACACCAACACCAATCCATACAAAGTCCTCACCTGTACAAAAGTCATCACCAAGCAGTCACCAGCACCCCTGATCACTACCTCCACCACCACAATAACAACAACCACCACCACAACCACCACCACCACCACCACACTAACAACCACCATCCCCACCAACCACCATCCTCACACAAGCATCACACGTCTCACCATCATATCACGCAAAATGTATCAAGCCCTTATTTTTTCCCACTTACTATGCTTTCTGATTTTTCCTTCTGGCATTTATAAGACTTGCTGAGTGAGGTATTGAAGCCACTTATGCCTTGCTGACGTGTGTGCTGCCTCGTCTCTCACTCAGCAAATTTTAATCAGAGCCCCGGAGTGCTGGGAAGGGAGTTGTGTTTTATGTGTGCTTCCCTTGATATCACACACACACACACACACACACACACACACACACACACACACACACACACACACACACACACACACACACACACACACACACACACACACAGAAACGTATCCATTTGGTTACTGTGATGATGGAAGAGGGAAGCAAAGTATTGTGTGTTTGTGCTTGTGTGTGTGTGTCTGAGAGAGAGAGAGAGAGAGTAAAACAAAAGCATGAAAGTCAAGACCAGGTGACTTTCCCCCATCCTTTCCCTGCCTGCTTGTAAAGGGTGGAGTGAGGGATGACAAGGCAAGGCAGCACAGACTAGCCTCAGTAAAACAAGTGAACATCGATGAACTGTACCAGAACACAATAGGGAGAACAATTACAGCCATTACTCTGTTCAGGTTTAGTTCATCCCTCTTTTCCTTCCTTTTATATGAGTCTTTTTATTGGCTCGCTGTCTTTCACTCTCTCTTTCAGTCTTTGATTCTTCCCTCTTTTAGTTTCTCTTCTCTTTGTATCTTATTCTCTTACCTTCTGTCTACCTACCACTAACAGTTTCTCTCTCTCTCTCTCTCTCTCTCTCTCTCACACACACACACACACACACACACACTCGTCTTCCTCTCAGCTTTTACAACAATCCTTTACTGCACCAGGCGGCTCCCAAAAGACTCTCTCTCCAAACATCTCTCTCACACTACCTTCATCTCTCCTCCACGACCCTCCTTCACCTCAGCCATCTCACCGCATACTCCCCGGGTATATATCGCTAGTATACGTTTTCATGAGGCCACGGTTCGGTAAGATATGGCAAAGAGGGGAGGAGGTTTGGGTGGAAAGAGGGACTGTGGCTGAAGCGAGATGAAACCGTGGAATATAAATGGGAAAATAATTTGGCATGACTCTGAATAAGGTTGAAGAATGTTTGCCGAAGGATGAGCTGGGGTGGAATGACTGACTAGCCGAACTGGGATGAATGTGAGAGGGTGTAAGGGATCTGAGGTTAGAGTTAGGAAGTGCAGCTGGAAAAAGATAAAACTGTGGAGGTACACCGTGGAGGGCAGGGTAGGATCACACGAAGAGCATTGGTGACTTTGGATAAACGTTTAAATTACATGCAGGGGAATGCTGTTAAGAAAAAACCAGGATTTTATCTGAGTCAGGATAAAGGTGAACTGTATATGCAGTAAAGTATGGTACGATGGAGTGAAGATAAGTAGTTTGGTGAAGGAGCAGTGAAATTTATAGACGATGCAAAAAACAAGTGAAGGCGAAGAAGAAGAGCTAAGAAGAAGGCAGTAACGATGAGGAAAGATGAAGAAAATGAAAACAGAGGGAAACAAAAAGAGGACTTAAGATAGGAGGCTGAGTGGTGAAGATATTGGCTGAGTGGTGAAGATATTGGCTGAGTGGTGAAGATATTGGAGCAAAAGTGAAAAGGGAGGGAAGCCAAAGAGAAAATGCAGAGGAGAGAAAACAAGAGGAAGAGGGAGGAGTGGACGGGGGAGCTAAGAAGAGTTATGGTAAAGGCGAGAGGGCAATGGAATACAGATATGAAGGGAGAGAGAGTGTTAGGTAAGGGAGGTGGTTAAGAAAATATGAGTAAAGAAAATAATGCAAGAAAATGGAGAGAGAGAGAGAGAGAGAGAGAGGTAACGTGTGTGTGTGTGTGTGTGTGTGTGTGTGTGTGTGTGTGTGTGTGTGTGTGTGTGTGTGTGTGTGTGGAGGTAAGCATTAGTGTGTGGGTTGTAAGCGTGAGAAACAGGTAAAGAGTGATATGAAGTAAAGGATTTGCAAGAATGACTGAATGAGTGTCAGAGTGAGAGCTTAAGCATAGGAGAAAGAGCGTGGTGAAAATGTATGGAATGAATGAATGAATGAATGAATAAGAAAAACGTGTTGATCATGAAGGGAAGGAGAGAAATAAACACACACACACACACACACACACACACACACACACACACACACACACACACACACACACACACACACACACACACACACACACGAACAGAGTGAGGGAAATGGGGTACAGCAACACACATGGAAAAAAAAAACAAAAGACAAAGGAGAGAAAAGAGGATTGGTGGTGAAAGAGAAAAAAGGAGTGGAAAGAAAAGAAAGAAGAATGTGTGTGTGTGTGTGTGTGTGTGTGTGTGTGTGTGTGTGTGTGTGTGTGTGTGTGTGTGCTTTATTGTTTATGTGAAATTTAAAGAGTTTTCCGTCCTTCAATTTCCAGTCATCTTCAGATCTTCTCTTGCTTTTACATACATTTCTCTCTCTCTCTCTCTCTCTCTCTCTCTCTCTCTCTCTCTCTCCTTCCAATACCTGCCAGACTCAACCTCTTATAACCCACGCAGTGAAAAATTTAATAATGTCACCAATACTTCTTACGTACTTCACACACACACACACACACACACACACACACACACACACACACACACACACACACACACACACACACACACACACACACACACACACACACACACACACACACACACACAGAATGTATATGTGTGTAACAATTTTTCATGAATACTGATTGAATGGGTGTCGAAGAGGAGAGAGGGGTGTGAGGGGAGAGACGTAGAAGGGAGGGGAAGATTGGATAGAGGTTCTGGATTAAAGGTGAAAGAGAAATGGGAATGCATGTGGAGAGAAAGAAGATGGAGAGGTGATAGGTAAGGTGAGGAATGGGGGAAGAAAGGGAAAAGGGGAAAGTGGAGGGAGGAAGGGAAGAAGACAAAGGTAATACAGAAGGGAATGGAGGGGAAGGAAATGTTATGAAAGTAGGGAGAAGGAAAGCCACAAATGAGAGGGTCTGATGTGGGACAGAGAGCGGAGAGGTGGGGAGGGAGGAAAGTAGGAAGAGAGAATTTAGATGTGTGGAGGAAGGAGGGAAGGAAAGAAGGAAGGGAGGGAGATGAAGAGGTGGAGGGGGAGGGAGGTAGGAAGGGAGAATGGAGTGATGGAGAGGGAGAAAACTAGGTTGAGAGAGAGATGATAAGTGGTAGAGGAGGAAGTTAGGAAGGTGAAACGTTGCTTTACCACATACTGTACACACACACACACACACACACACACACACACACACACACACACACACACACACACACACACACACACACACACACACACACATCTTCAGGACAGTAATTATAGTCAGTTCATATGCTGCTCATCTTCATTTTTTTTTCATTGCTGCTGTTGTGATATTGCCTTTGTTCATAACTTTCCATATTTCCTTTTAGGGACTGCATATTCCTCGTTTGTGATGTAGTGATAGTGATAATTTTGGTGATGAATGTGATGGTGGTGATTGTGTTGACCGATAGAGATGGCGATGATGACAGTGTGGATACGCGACGGTGAAAGTGGATGGTGATGATGATGATGATGATGGTGATGATGATGATAATGATGGTGATATTGAGGGCGAAGATGACGGCGATGACGATGATGCAAGTGTCATATTTAATTGTACGTGCGGAAGAGGATATTGATGATGATGATGATGATGATGATGATGATGATAATAATAATAGGTGTGAGAAAGACGATGCAGCTGCTAATGATGATGATGATGATGTTGATGATGACGATGATGATGATGATGATGAAGCTGTCAGTGCTGTATTATGCGACAACCCTTACATGATCAATACTCTTCATCATGAACACCCGTTAATCACACTCCCTTCCCATCATTAGCCAGCTTGTCAATATTGCCTTCATTAACGCCAGCAAGAACCTCATTAGCCAATCACACACCATATCAGACAAAGCATTATTTAATTAAGAGTTTGTTGCAGTGAACTCGAAATTATAATCTGTCATACTTCCCTACCTCCTCGTCCACCTCTTCCCCATCATCATCATCATCATCATCCCTCCTCTTCCTCCTCCTCCTCCTCCTCCTCATCATCATCATCATCATCATCATCATCATCATCATCATCATTATTATTATCATCATCATCCCTCCTCCTCCTCCTCCTCCTCCTCCTCATCATCATCATCATCATCATCATCATCATCATCATCATCATCATCCTCCTCCTCCTCCTCCTCATCATCATCATCATCATCATCATCATCATCATCATCATCATCATCATCATCATCATCATCCCTCCTCTTCCTCCTCCTCCTCCTCCTCCTCATCATCATCATCATCATCATCATCTTCATCATCATCATCATCATCATCATCATCATCATCATTATTATCATCATCATCCCTCCTCCTCCTCCTCCTCCTCCTCCTCATCATCATCATCATCATGATCATCATCATCATGATCATCATCATCATCATCATCATCATCATCATCATCATCATCATCATCATCATCATCCCTCCTCCTCCTCATCATCATCATCATCATCATCATCATCATCATCATCATCATCACCATCACCATCATCATCCCTCCTCCTCCTCCTCCTCCTTCTCATCATCATCATCATCATCATCATCATCACCACCATCATCATCATCATCATATCATCATCATCATCATATCATCATCATCATCATCATCATCATCATCATCATCATCATCATCCCTCCTCATCCTCCTCATCCTCCTCCTCATCATCATCATCATCATCATCATCATCATCGTCGTCGTCGTCTTCGTCGTCATCATCATCATCATCATCATCATCATTATCATCATCATCATCATCACCACAAATAACCTCATTTCCCACTTAGAAATGCCTTGCAGTGTGTGTTCTGCCTCTTCTTTAATATGCAAGGATAAAATATGAAGTTTACTGGAGAAATTGGAGTCCAGTGCGGTAGGTGGTAGAAGAATTGGTCGTATTCCAAAAGGCGTGGGAGAGTCGTAACGCATGTCTTCTAGCAATTCATTCTGCATATTACACCTCATTATCCTACCAGTGAAATGGCGGGGGACAGGGCGACATGGAGGCGATTTGTTTGTGGCCACCCCTTACGGGATTATGGTGTCTGGCAATAGATAGATAGATGTGATGGATGCAGCTGTGTTGATATTTAAGCGATATAAATAGCATACAATAGAATGTTAAGGAGTAGAGGTAAATATCACAATGAACTGAAGTGTCCGTCTACGGGATTATTATGAAAAGGCGGATTGATAATACGATTCTTTTTCCTCTGACATAAGGAAGTGTTAATTAGAAAGGTTTAGGGTGGTGGGAACTGAACTACCTGGAGGCTTCGTGGATAGCTGAGGACGATGTTGTTGTTGAGTAATTCCCGTCTGTAACCAGAAAGACCCGTCATCCGCAAGCAAGCAATCATCTCTGTAGGACCGCCCCATACAGCCCTAGAACGTGTGTACCGTATATTACCTGATTATCTTTGACAGCACACTCGGCGTTATAAAGAGACCCATTTACACACACACACACACACACACACACACACACACACACACACACACACACACACACACACACACATCAAAGTGAGATATATCAGTGAAGTTAATATGTGAACGTTCATCACTTGGATAACGTTAGTCTCCTCTCTCTCTTTACCTTTCAACATCGTCTTTTCTCCTGCGATTCCCAGCTCCGTTCTTTTCCCTTCTTTCCCTTCTCATCCCTTCCTCTCCTTCCTCTACACCTTTACGTTTACTCACCCTTATTTATGCATCATTTTCTTCAGTTCTTCTTTCCCCATCTTCCTCCTCCCCTGTTCTCATCCTCCCCGTTCTCTCTTTGATTTTTGTCCCTTACTTTTTTTTCGTTTCTCCATTTCTCTTCTTTCTGGTTTTCAAGGCATTCCCCTTGTTTCCTGAGAGATAGATAGGTAGATAGATAGATAGAGAGATAGAGAGAGAGAGAGAGAGAGAGAGAGAGAGAGAGAGAGAGCAGAAATAACCTGAAATGTGAAGAGCGTACTTCTGTAATGTTTTTATATTAATTTTTCGTGTACCTAAGGCCATTTTTATAATCTATGCTTTGTTAATGTATTGGGTTTTGTTAGTATATTTTTGTGGTGCATATCAATTTCCTGTTTTTATGAATACACACCACCACTAGGCAAATAATGCAGCAGCTATGTAGTGTGTTTAGCAAGATTCAAAAAAAGAAATTACATGTTATTTTTGGACCAATTCGAAGTATAAAAATGCTGCATAAAGATGATTTCAGTTCTCAGCCCACACACACACACACACACACACACACACACACACACATCCAGAGTCCCAACCCACACGCTACCGAAAAAGCATGACTAACACTCAGATATTCCATGCCCAACACACTCCTACATTCTCCCAGCACACACCCAGCCGGCAACGCACTCTAATCAGGCAGGTTCTGGGTGTGTTGACAGATTTAATAAGACAACCTGGGGTAGAGTGCCTGCGACGAGATCCATTTCCAGGAAGATCAACAACACACAAGTTCTTACCAGTCCTGGAATTGTGTGAGGCAGGATGAACGACGCGCTGTTCACTTGATGCATAAAATTACCGCCTGCGATCGTGAATGCTGAGCTGCAACCAGAGATTAATACTAAAATTTGGTGCTAGTCACGAAGAAGTGTCATGTAAAGGATATGGAGCCATAGTACTGTCTTTTCTGCCACAGAGTCACGGGAAATAACCAACAGTAGATATAACAATCCGGCCTAGTTGTTATGAACGAATAACAGGTATGGTTCTCCTCATCATCATCTAGTGAGAGAGAGAGAGAGAGAGAGGGGGGGGGGAAGGAAACTGAAGAGATTTAAGGGGGATTGTTCCAAAGAGACGAGGAAAGCAGAAAATTGAAAAGAAAAAAAATGAATGTGGAAACGAAAGAAAATTAAATAATATAAGGTGGGAAGTTTGGAA
Source organism: Coenobita brevimanus (assembly GCF_032717465.1). Taxonomy (NCBI): domain Eukaryota; kingdom Metazoa; phylum Arthropoda; class Malacostraca; order Decapoda; family Coenobitidae; genus Coenobita; species Coenobita brevimanus. The sequence goes on along the minus strand of NC_136999.1, from coordinate 53,230,633 downwards.
GGAAGAGGAGAGAATGGAAGAAAAAAGCGAGTGAAGAATGGATAGGAGGAGATAAACAAGAGAGAGGTTGGAGGACGAGAGGAAAGGAACGGAGGAAGAGATGAGAGAATGAGTGTACGAAGGAGGAAACAAAGGGAGAAATGGATAAATACTGACTGAGAGATAAAGGAAACGGAAAGACGGATGGGGGGACCAGTGAAAGACGAGGAGAGCTGAAGAGAAGAGGAAGGGAAATGAAGACATAGGGGTTTGTAAGTAAGAACTGGGGTTGTGAAGATAAAAAAATAGAAGAAAATAAAGAAAATGAGAAAGGAGGAAGGTGTATGGATGAGCGGAAGAGAGAGAGAGAAAAAAAGGCAAAATAAGAAGGAATGTTTGTGAGAAAGAGCAAAGAATGACAAAAGGCGAGAGACGGAGGAGAAAGAAAGAAATGGAAATAATAGGAGGAGAAAGTTTGTCAAAATGGCGAAAGAATGAAAGGAGGTATGAGAAAGAGGCGAGAAGAATGGACAGGAAAAAGAATGACACGAATGCGAGACATGAGCGATAAACTGGAAGGAGAGAGCGAATGTGAGTAGGAGTAAGGAAAGTTAGAAAAATAATATGTTGATGATTTGAGGAGGATGGAAGGACGGGAAAGAACTAAGAGTAAAAATAATCAACTAACTGAGACAGGCATTCTCTCTCTCTCTCTCTCTCTCTCTCTCTCTCTCTCTCTCTCTCTCTCTCCACCCCTAAATCTAAATCTAACACCCTTTTGCAGCTCAACATGACGGTATAGTAAGTTCTGTCGACCTGATGTTACATAAATATAATTGTGTGAATGAAAGAGTATCGCGGGTGAGTCCTCGAGTTATAAGAGGGTGTATGTATGAATGAGAGCCTGTCAGTCCGTCTTCATCTATTTCGCTATCTATCCTTCTAAATCCAACACGACCCTTCACGTAATTTCATCTGCCAATACTGTGGTACAAGGAATAATGGAGTGAATGAGTGAAAAGCAAGGATAAGCACAAAAACGGAAGGCTTCTTGCATGAATAAACGCCTGTCTCTCTGTCTACATCCTTCCGTTCAACTATCCGTCTGTCCTCCTGAGTCCGCTGTGGCTATATTTCATCTCAGTTTGTCTGCCAAGCCTGAGTTACTGGGTATATGTAAAATTCAATCAAGCCGTTCACTCCAACAAGTGCCGAATGAAAGTACCACACGTCTCGCTTGGGAAAAGTTTGCCTCCCTGTGTCTGTGAGGAAATTGTTTCACTTATTACACACACACACACACACATACTCAGACTCTTTCTCTCTCTCTCTCTCTCTCTCTCCCTCTCTCTCTCTTTGTTCTCTAGAATGTTGACAGTAATATATCCCAGCCATATCTGCGAGTATAATCGCCACAAGTACAGTATTGCTCTCAGATTCACGCTTCCAGTTCAGTGCTTTCTCTCAGATATTTTATGAACTTCTAGACTTCCACTTTTTCCTCTCTCATCCAGTGCTCAAACCGCGTCATCCGTAGCCCATTGCCTTAAACAGATTACACTAAGTCTCCCAAGCTCCCTACCACTATCCACTTACAGATTCTCACTTTTTCACCCGGTCCATGATCCACTCTGATTTTATTCCCAGTAACTCATTCCATCTCATCTTTTCATTTGCTTCCCCATTTTCATCATCAGTGTCACTTCTTGCGACTTAAGGTTAGATATATATATATATATACATATATATATATATATATATATATATATACATATATATATATATATTATTTATAAATAATATATATATATATATATATATATCTGTATCTATATCTATATCTATATCTACCTAATCTATCTATCTATCTATCTTACTATCTATCTATATATATATATATATCTATATCTATATATATATACATACATATATATATATATCGGTAGAGAGGCAGCCTACAGTCGTAATGGACCCAGGTTCAAAATCCCGGCTGGGGCAGGGAACAGTTGAAGGATTTGAATTTCTTAAAAAGCAGACTTTCCTGATCTACCAGATGACCCGCCAACATGTCATAAAAGTTCCCCTGCTAATACCAGTACACCAGTCCTGTATGAGACAGCCCTAGCATGTATTCAGTATTGACGGTGGGTGTTAGCGCCGAAGTGGTGACATGTGGAGATGTAAGAGGCCTACTGGGCCTTGGGGATAGGCACTGAAGCCTTTGCCCAGAGTCGTACACGTAAATATATATATATCAGTGCACGTCCGCCGTAGACATTCAATTCTATCTCCGCCTCCATATGCAATTCCCACTCCTCTCCTTATTTCCAGTCTCATTTTCAACTTTTGCACTCCACCCTCATTTCCTCACCCGCTCCACTTTCCCAAACTTAACTTAATCTAGGCTTACCTCGCTTCACCTAACTTCACCTCACCTCACCTCACCTCACCTTTCCACACCTAACCTCATCTAGCCTAGCGTAATCTAACGTGAGCAACCTTCACTTCACCTCAGCTAACCTAAACCAGACACACTTAACCAAACTTCACCTCACCTAACCTCACCTCATCGACTAACCCTAACCACAGCTCCCTCCCTAACCTCACCTCATCAACCCACGTAACCATCCCGGCCTTTCTCTCCTCCTCCTCCACTTCTCCTCCTCACGCCTGCAGAGCCTCACGTCTCACTGTCCATCACTCCAGCCCCCTCCAAGGCTCACCTGAGCCCCGTCGCCTTGTTCCCACCAGGCTGGCTAGGGAAAATGGTAAGGCATATTTGTGTTGCCGTGTGTGTGTGTGTGTGTGTGTGTGTGTGTGTGTGTGTGTGTGTGTGTGTGTGTGTGTGTGTGTGTGCTTAAAAATTTAGTTTAGCCATGGAATTTTTTGCAAGATCGAATTGGGAAAAATGACTTGGTGTTTAGAGCAGAAAAATAGTTCCCAGGGATAATGGAGTGGGTGAACGAAAGACTGTGGAAGATTTGACAGGTGGAAGTGCTAAGACGACAATGTTGTGAAGAAATCCGGAAGACAGGATACCGCAAAGCACAGGTGGAGGTAGATATTAACAGTAGATATTAAGAGGTAGATATGAACAGGTGGAAGATTTGACAGGTGGAAGTCTAAAATGATGTAATGAAGGACTTTGTGAGACTGGATAACGCAAAGCAAGAGGGAGAATGAAGACATGCTAAAGGAAACGAGTATGAGAAAATTTGACGTATGATGCAGGTTAGAAGGCAAGATTTATGCATCACAAGACAAAGGGGGAAAAAAAGGTGATAGGTGAGAAGCATAGTGGAAAATATCGGAAAAATAATAACAGTTACATGCCAAAAAGGTGAAAGTATAATAATGACGAGGTAAAAAGAAACAAGCATTCAATTGGACAGACGGACATAGAATTCTTAAAAGAAAGCAAGAAAAGAGAAAGGAAATGCATTATGGTGGGCAGACACACACAGCAGATATAAAGAAATATCAGAATCGATATGAAGAGAACACTGGCTTCTGATCTTATGGACTGGGGTTTGGCGGTCACCGTTTTAAAGGATTTTCGCCTGGAGAATAAGAGAGAGAGAGAGAGAGAGAGAGAGAGAGAGGGAGGGAGAGAGAGTTGAAGTGGTGACGAGAAAGGAAAGAGCAGTGTAAAAGGAGAGAGGAGGGGGAGCAAAGAAATGAAAGGAAAGAAAATCAGAATTATGAGCCAAAAGGAAGACTGAATGGAAAGAGGAGTGCCAGAGAGGAAGATGTCTATTTTGATACCAGAAGAACAGAGACGCTTGGCTGGTGAAGAGAGGCGGAATAATGGAAACTCTTGGATAGAAATAGAAGCAAGTTAGCAGCTGAGACCTTACACTCCAAATATTATTCCGTGGCGTGTGTATATAAGTATAGTTATAAATATAGATATAATAATACAGTGTTGAGTGTACATATGTTAAGATTGTATATATGAGGAAACTAAGAGTCGGGGAAAGATTATAAAGGTCTCTTCTCGCCTCTTACATCTTCAGGATATATATATAGAGTCTCACGGTCCTCGCAGCCTCACAGTTTTACGTCTGTGTGAACTTTGCGGCGCTGCTACAACTTCACCTTATTATTAGGCTTTTCAAGAGACGTTTGGGTGTGCTTCAGTGATGTATATAAAGCTCTCTCTCTCTCTCTCTCTCTCTCTCTCTCTCTCTCTCTCAGCGATCCTTCAGCTCAAAGGGAGAGAGGGTAACGCCTCTTATTTGACTGGAAACTGGAAATGCGTTTTTGCAGTATGGAGAGGCCATTGAGAGAGTGTATATTGAAGGAGGTGGTCCCAAAAGCTGGAAACACACACACACACACACACACACACACACACACACACACACACACACACACACACACACACACACACACACGCACGCACACACGCACGCACGCACGCACGCACGCACGCAAGCGCGCGCACACACACACACACACACACACACACACACACACACACACACACACACACACACACACACACACACACACACACACACACACACACACACACACACACACACACACACAAACTTAACTTCTGCACTAGCATTAACAATTTGGAGTGACACTTTCCATATCTCAAATGGAAAAACGTATATTGCAACTGACGTATTGTGTTCGTGTGTTAGTATCAAATTAATTCAAAATTCCTTAACTCAAAACCTGAAATATTTTAGCAGTTCATTTCTAAAGCACACTAGGATAAGCAGAAACTATTTTAATGTGCATTGATTTTTTTTTTTTTTATGTGTCGTACCAACCCGGAGGAGATGTTTTTCTCTTGGAGGGAACTGTTACTGCGGGCTCATGGCCTTTGGTTCCTTCTTCCTCGCATTAAAAAAAAAAAAAAAAAAAAAAAAAAACAGCCGAAAAAATATGAGTGAAAATAATCTGCTTAAAATTACACACTAATGAGTTGCTGTGCATTAAATTAAACACGTAATAAAAAAAAAATCTAGCTGAAGCGAAAAGGACGTAAAAATAAAATAAAATAAAATGGATCTATATCTGTCCAGGCCATACAGTACTTTCTTCCATATTAGTTACTTGCGAGAGCCAGCGCAAAATGTCAACTGACGTTCACCTACCCAAGATTTTTTCCTGGGTTTACGGGCAGCTTGAATGAAGGCTGTAAAGGAAAGGAGTGTTAGTTGACTTTCTCTGCGCCACCATTAAATCTGCTGTATAGCTGTTTAGCCTGACGGAAAGCTCCTGCCTCATTATCGAATAGGAGATGGGTGATTGCTGGCTTTGAAAATGTTTAGGAAATGATGTGTGGATGTAGTATTATCCTATTGTGTCGTTTAATAACAGGTAAGCAATTAAAAGGGGATGGAGATCTCTGGCTGGTACGGTCAAACTGACTTTAGTAACCAAATGTAAGTCCAAGAAATTAAGCGGGTAAAGCAGTCCTTGTTTCACTGAATCTAGATTTGTACTTAAGCTACCTATCACCACATACAAATACCTGGATGAGGAGGAACTGAACCTTATTATTCTCCATTTGTAATATTACATATTATCGTGGATACAGTGCTGAGCTAAACCAAGTACAGTTTACGGGATTTTTATGTGACTTTTAGTTCAACTCTCTCTCTCTCTCTCTCTCTCTCTCTCTCTCTCTCTTTATATATATATATTAGTGTGTGTGTGTGTGTGTGTGTGTGTGTGTGTGTGTGTGTGTGTGTGTGTGTTTGCACGATGATATTCAATTTGGTTCACGGCTGAACCTTTTGGGCTTAGGTCAAAAGGAAAGTTTTTCAAAGCATTTTGTTTCAATCAATATGTATCGGATCTTGCTATCGTTTCACAGACGAATGCATAACAGGGTATACTTTTATTTTACTCTTACGTATAGTACGAGAGAGAGAGAGAGAGAGAGAGAGAGAGAGAGAGAGAGAGTGAGGATGGTAGTGGTAGCTGAATACTGTATTTCTTTAATATTTGCCTGTACAGTATCTTGTATTTTCGTGTTCGATATTTTTTATAATCTGTTTCCTATGAACTAGTAATTGTTTTTGGCTTTCCGCAAAAACTTTAATTTGTTTGTAGAGATCCTTTTTCTTTCATGATCTAGAATACTGATCCGTACTTCATCTATTATCTATTTCTTGCTGGACTGATATTTGCTTTCGTGCCAGTTTTGCTCGTCTGTTAATAAGTACTTCTAATCCCGCTCTCACCATATTCCTCTGGCTTTCTTCCTGGTACTCCCTATTCATCTTCGTTTCTCAGGTCATTATTATTACTTTCGCATTTTATTTTCATTCAGTTTTTCCCTCTTTTTTTTTTTTTTTTTTTTGGGGGGGGGTATATATTTCTCTAGCGCTCTTCATTCCTATCTTCAATCCCATACTTTCATCTTTACCACTGTTTGTAAAATTAATCAGGCTTTTATATTCCGCTTTCTGGAACTGACAGTAATTATAGTTCTTTCTCTCTGTCCTCCTCACTTTTCATCCTCAGCTATTCCTTTCGTACCCTCTTTCTTCGTGTGTTACTTTTACTTTCCTCTCCCTGTGGCTTACTCTAATGGTCTCCCTTTGAAGTTTCTCTCCCTGGTATGATCTTTTCTTTCTCGTAATTTTACCCAGGCATGCTTTTCTTTAGCTGTGAAGTCCCATTACCGTCCTTTGTCTCTGTCTTCGCCAAATTATAAGAATTCTTGATAATGAATATGTCTTGCGTCTGGTTAGTCCACTTTACCGTGCTGGTTAAGTTTTTATCTCCCGTGAATATTATCTATAAATTTTTGATCATGTTAGGTCCTGCTGAATATTATCTGCTCATTTTTTTCACTACTTTCCTTCAACAACGTAATGCGTCTCGTCGTCGCGTTTATTTTTTATTTTGTTTTATTTTTTTACGTTCGCTGCATTACTGGCCAGGGCATCAAATTGCAAACTTATAATCCAGCTCTGAAATTCGCGAACGAGTTTTTATGGATGTCATTGCAAGGAGAACTGCATTTTTGACCTGAAGAATCACTGTGGTTTGCAAAATTGTCATGAAAATCACCAGGACGCTGAAATATGTCGGTGCTGGAACTGTTTTCGTCAAAGGGTTCTGTTACAGTGAGTCTAATTGCTTTACTGTTTCTTGTACTTGCTTTTCGTTGTCGCTGCCTCGGGTTCACGTTTTTTTTTTTTTTCCTTTTTTTTCAACTCTGGGTAGTTCGTCGTTTTCCAGGAGATTGTTGTGACTAGCAAGTGTGTGTTTGTCTTGACTCTCTGAAAGATTGACGTAAGAAAAACAGTAAGACAGGCAGCAGTTTCCTCAGACTTTCTCCCACATCCACATCCGTGATCTCTTCCATATTATACTCACGTTTCCTTCGCTTTTACGTAGGCACGCTTCGTCTCTCCAGCATCCCCTCTGTCATCTGCCTTTTCTCCTCTCCCACATCCTCCTTACCTTCCTCCAGCCAACCAACAAAGATGACTTCATTCATTATTTTGGTGCCGATGACATCAGGACCAAGTCTGGCATAGTGATTTTTTTCTTTTCTTAGGACCTACGGAATATGTACTGATGAATACCTCGATAATGAAATAGAGTATGTAATGAATATGTAAGAAAAATCAGTATACTTGAGGAGTCTCCTAATCATAAAGTGGGCCATACACGCACAGGCGAGCCCGTCCGGTGGCCTCAAGAGGCCGGCCCATTCCAGCAAACCTGGGCGTGTGTGGGTAAGGAACAGGCGCCTGCGCAGGCGGCCTCAACGGTCGTCCTGGGATCTGTCGAGGACAGATTTTCGTGGTCAGGCTCCGGTCAGGTTCAGGCAAACTGAGCGTGTGTGGGGTACCGCAGGCCGTCAGGTGTCAGTCTTGTGTCAGTTGCGCGGGAGAATTTTAAATCCTCGTACGAGCAACCAGTGGCAAACCTCAGTGTGGCTGTCAGTCTTTCATGCGGCGAAATAGCACTCCTCATACAGGTATCCTTCTTCTTTATTACTGGAGAAACTAGTGACAATAGCTGCAGGTATGAATTCTTTTCCATCCTCAAGTAAGTAAGCCAGTCATTATTCTCGAACTGCAGTTCTTTCAACAGAGTTAGATGGGACAATTTACTCCTAATCAACCAATCTTTCGCCTATTTGGTCCGTTCTTTCCTCCTCTTCCTATTATTTGCAATATAGGGGCGGCAACAGCCCCAATATCATGCAGCTCCATGTCATCTGTGGGCAGCGGAGTGCCCATGGCCACCACGCCACGGCCCGTCGCTTCCAACTGAGCTGGAGAGTCGTGAGGCCGACTGAATCGTGTGTGGGCACAGCATTGTTCTTTGAGGCCGACCTCTTCAGGCCACCGGACGGGCTCGCCTGTGCGTGTGTGGCCCGCTTAAGAGAGAAAGCATACGGGATCATAAAAATCATAAAAAGAAAGAAGCGAAAAAAAAAAAAAAAACTGTACCCAGTTCTGATATACTGGAAATATTAAGCCATACCAGTATCAACACTGTAAATTCAGGGTGGGCGGAAATATCAATGATCTAATAAGAGAGAAAGGAAATACTTCTCCCATTGATAATAGTGTAGTGTAGAAAATTCCCTGTATCTGTTGTGATGTATCCTGCTATGGGGGAAACCAGTGGGGGACTTGATACCAGGTTGAAAGAACATGAAGCAGGTGAAAGATATCACCGCACAACTAGAGTCCTGGTTAAATGTAGAGATGAGAAGGTTATCTGTGTAGATGAAAAGATGCAGTAGTATTAGGGGTGTGACCAGAACACATTGAAAAGCTCTGGGGGCCTTGTACATAACTACAAACAAAAACAAAACAATAACAAATGCACAGGTGACATAGTTTGGTCACAAAAGGAGCTCCAGTTTTCAGGTTAGAGAGGGGAAGAAAAAGGACCAATGAGCGTCCACAGGCTAGTCAAATAAGGTGCCTAGGGATTCACTGGATCCGGCAGGTATCCTATATAAGGTCAGGTGAGCCCGAGGGAGTTCATTCCTCTGAAGAAACCTTTTGGGAAATTCGGTCAGGAATAAAACTTTGTCTCAGACTCCTGTTTCCCTGCACCATTCTCATACACAGCAACTGTCCTTATTCCTGAACAGTTATTATTATTATTATTATTATTATTATTATTATTATTACTACTCTTATTATTATTATGGTTGTTGTTGCTGTTATTGTTATTATTATTATTATTATTATTATTATTACTCTTATTATTATTATGGTTGTTGTTGCTGTTAGTTATTATTATTATTATTATTATTATTATTGTTATTATTATTATTATTATTATTATTATTATTATTATTATTATTATTATTATTATTATTATTATTATTATTATTACGATTACTATTGTTGTTGTTGTTGTTGTTGGAGGGAGGCGGTGGCTGAATCGGCAGAGAGGCGGCCTGCAGTCCTAATGGACCCAGGATCGAATCCCGGCTGGGGCAGGGAACAGTTTAAGGATTTGAATTTCCTAAAAGCAGACCTTCCTGATCTACCAGATGACCCGCCGACATGTCGTAAAAATACCCCCGCTAATACCAATACACCAGTCCTGTATGAGACAGCCCTAGCATGTATTCAATATGGACGGTGGGTGGTAGCGCCGAAGTGGTAACATGTGGAGGTGTAGGAGGATTGCTGGGCCTTGGGATAGGTCACTGCCCCCGAGAAATAGGCCCTAAAGCTTTTGTCCAGAGTCGGACACGTAAAAAAAAAAAAAAAAAAAAAAAGATAAGAGTGAGAGCAGTGGAAATGAGTTATATGAGAGGAGCCTGTGGAGTTACATGGAGAGACAGACTGACAAATGAGGATGTGAAGGAGCGTTGTGGTGTTGATGTGGATTTGATAGGAAGCATTAGGAGAAACACACTGAGGTGGTTTGGCCATGTGGAGCGGATGGAGAATAAGAGACTGACGAGGAGAGTGTATGTGAGTGAGGAGGAGGAGGAGAGAGGGAGGGGGAGGCCAAGGATAAGATGGAGGGATGGAGTGGAGAGATATATGAGAGAGTGGGGTGTGAACTGGGAGCGGGGCAGTGAAATGGCGGGGGACAGGGTGACGTGGAGGCGATTTGTTTGTGGCCACCCCATATAAAGGATTAAGGCGTCTGGCAATAGATAAATAGATTATTATTGTTATTATTACTATTATTATCATCACAAAAAGTTGGAATTTAAAAAAAAAAAACTGAAAAGGGAAATGATCTGTGGGATAGGAAAAGATGGAGGTAGAAAGGGAGGTTTGAGGAAATTGTGATAGTGGAAATAGTTGAAAAAAGGAGGAGACTGGGGTTAGTGAGGCGCTGGAAGACGTTAGGGGAAAAAAAAAGAGGGAAGTACAGTGAAAAAGGGAAAGAAAAAAGTGGGGGAGAAGAGAGAGAAGCTAAAAGAGGAAGAAATGAGAAAGGTAGAATGGAAGTCACTAAGAAGAAAGGAATATATGAAGGAGTAGGCAGAGACCAGCTTTTATAATAGTCTTTAATATCTAAGGATCAATTCTTAACTTCAGATAGTCGTTGTTTAAGGCATAACTAAATTCACAAGCCTCTTACATTATTTCAGAACTAAGCCATTCTTTTTACCCACAGAAATATGAAGGCAGTAATGAGCAAGATAATTATATGCAGTAATGAGCCACCTCGCCGGTTTTGTTAATGAAGTGTTATTATACAAATTAATGAGTTTTGTGGATAATTTAATGTGTTTGTTTCTAGGTTACGTTATTGCAATTAGTGCTGGAGGGTGTGTGTGTGTGTGTGTGTGTGTGTGTGTGTGTGTGTGAGAGAGAGAGATGGAAAAAAAGTTAAGGAAAAGGGAAGAGGAAAAACACAGACATTGATCGCCCTTTCTATCCCAAGGGATCCGAAGAGAGAAATTAGTGATCCAAAATAAATAAGTAAATAAATAAATAAAACACACCCTCACACCCCTGGGATGACACACGTAACTCAAAATTATCAGTTTTATTTTCATTTTTCGCTCAATTTTATCCTTAGATAATTGGGAGATGATTGTGTTTCCCCTCCATGTACATTTTTGGAGCTTCGTTTTTTTACTTTTTGTTGTTATTGGCTTTTCCATAATTTCCATGGCAGTTTCAGGTGACGTGAATAGAGTGATAATATTTTATGGTAAAGTTTGTATTATTTACTTATTTATTTATGGACATTTTTACGACGAGACAGATTAGTTAAAAGTAGCAGGAAATGCTTGTCTCCTCCCAGTTCCGTAATATTATGTCATTAGCAATATATCGGCGAATTACTGTATTTACGCCTGGAGCTCTACACACACCCATATGCATCGGTTTCAGCAAATATCAGTCAGCCTCTACACACACCATGGTTTTATATGATGGGTTAGCAGTATACCAACATCGGTAGTTATTATTGCCAATGTATTCTTGTTTATTTTATTTTTTCTAACTTACATAATGCATTCTTTCGCCAGTTGTTTATTTTACGGTGGCGTGGCAGCATTTACTGTGTTGTGAATTTTGTACAGGTGGTGCATGGTGAATTTTGTACAGGTGGTGCAGGGGTTGTCAGATGTGTGAGTGTGTGGTGTGAACGTTGCACTGGCACAATTTTACCAACACTCCAGCCAGAGGAAGAAGAGCGTTTAAAGCCAACACAAATTCGGTGCAGTTTCCTCTTCCACGTCCCGTTCTACTTTCCAGTTCTCTCTCTCTCTCTCTCTCTCTCTCTCCCCTCAGAATTGTCCAGTGTTGCGGGAAGTGCAAAATGACATAATTCTTTTTATATCCAGTGTGACTTATTCCAATTTTCCTCACATATAAGCCAGTAAAACAATTATTGTCCCTCATCAGTGATTTGCTAGAGAGAGAGAGAGAGAGAGAGAGAGAGAGAGAGAGAGAGAGAGAGAGAGAGAGAGTTGTATCTAAACATACTAGACACCCATTATTATGCCAACGAGATGATCTATGTTAATTCTTATTTTCTAAAAGAGGAACCACTTAATACAAAAATACAATATATATAACGTTGCCATTAAAATATTAGACCAGCTAAAGTGTCATATTTTTTCACCCGCGCTGGCGATACCTAGGCAGATGCTTTGCTCGACGTGCGTGTGTCTGTGTGTGTGTGTTTGTGTGGAAAGGTTGATGGTCCACAGTTGACGTATCTTTTTCTTCTTCGTCTTTCTTTAGTTTTTTTTTTTTTTTTTTTTTTTACAGTAAAACAAAGAGGAAGGTCACAGGGCTGATTAAAATAACAACTTTTATGGAATTAAAACTAGACATTGTGGAAATATTGAAGGTAAGGCAAGAACGAAGGGAATTGATTTTGAGAATGATCAGTAAAAGGTTCAGGATAAAGATCAGCAGTTACTGTGTCTGTATGTGAACAAATTAAATAGTTTTATGTGGGTTAATCCAAACTTGGTGGAGTGAATGAGGATCACCCAAGGTCAAGGTGACGTGGTAAGATTTATTCATTTTTCAACCGATTGATGCTAAAGTCAGTGGAATGGTTCAGGATAAACCAAGAGAAAAGGAATTAGATGTTGAGAACTCTGAGTCAAAAATAAAGGTTCGAGTAAAAGGCGAAGGTCGTATCGCAAGGTCAACTTAAACAGTTTTATTCGATGTCAGCAATAAAACAAGAACAAAAATATTCAGTTTTAAGAACGATAGTCTGTAACAGTAATTTGGGTAAAGCTGTCTATCTGTCTATCTATCTATCTATAGCCCGACGCCCTAATCCCGCAAAGGGTGGCCGTAGACAAAACACCTCCAAGTCGCTCTGTCACCCACCATTTGACTGCAAGAAAAAAAAATATCCAGTTTAAAGAACGATCAGTCTGCAGTCAGGGTCATAAGGCAAGAGCAGAATCTGACCCATGTGTTCCTGTGTGCGAAGAATCTAAAGCAATTTTTACCTGATTCACACGTTGACCAGACTTAATGGAAGGGTTGAAGGTCAGCCAAAGGGTTAGGCTATTGGAGAACAGTAGGTCAAAGGTCAAGGTCACATGGCTAGATCAACTTAACCCAGTTTTTAATCTGATTTATAGCAAAGTTTGTGGCAGAGTTCAGAATAAAGCGAGGATGAATGGGCTCAAATTTAAGAACAATGTGTCAAAGGTAAGGTCAAATGTTGGACAAGTCACATAATTTTGATTCGATTAGGAGCAAAAGTGGTGGAAGGAGTGAAAATTAATTATGGATGAAGCGATTCAATTTTGTGAACAATAGATCAAAGGTCAGAGTCAAAAGAAAGTTGAATTCACACGGATTTAATCTGATTTGGACCATTTGGTAGGGTTAATGATCAACCAAGAATAGTTCCGTAAATTTGAGAACAATCGGTTTAAAATTAAGGTCGCAGGGCGGAGTCAAAATTTTAGCCCTTCGAACGTGTAGTGGGGGAGGGGGTCAAGCATTCTCTAAGTGCATTTTCTTGTGTTATAAATGGTTCTCTTCATTTATCAAGCGAAATTTATTACAGTTCGCCAGTAAATGTCTGTTTCGTATAAGCAAATTGTAACCATTCCCAAAAAAATTTATGAAAGACCTTAGTTGAAAGGATAACGATAATAGTAAGAGTGAGAGCAGTGGAAATGAGTTATTTGAGAAGAACCTGTGGAGTCATATGGAGAGACAGATGACAAAGGAGGATGTGAAGGAACGTTGTGGTGTGGATGTGGATGTGATAGGAAGCGTTAGGAGAACCACATTGAGGTGGTTTGGCCATGTGGAGTAAATGGGGAGTGAGAGACTGACGAGGAGAATGTATGTGAATGAGGTGGAGAGGGGGGAGAGGGAGGGGGAGGCCAAGGATGAGATGGAGGGATGGAGTGGAGAGGTATATGAGAGAGGGGAGTGTGAGCTGAGAGCAAGGCAGTGAAATGGCAGGGGACAGGGCGACATGGAGGCGATTGTTTGTGGCCACCCCTTACGGGATTAAGGCGTCTGGCAGTAGGTAGATAGATAGATAGATAGATAGATGATAGTCATAATGATCCTGGAAATGATACTGGTGTTGATGATTTGAGCACCTGTATCACTTTATTTGCCACGATCACAGAGCCTGGATCAAACACCTGAGAAACACAGAGTGGAGTGCCAATTAAGGCTGTGTTTGTGTTGGTGGAGCGCTGTGTGTGTGTGTGTGTGTGTGTGTGTGTGTGTGTGTGTGTGTGTGTGTGTGGAAGAAGGAAAGCAGTCACAGTGCTGTTGGTGGATTGGGTCTAGTGGAGAGGTGGAGAGACTGCCACTGTACGCTCAGAGATGCACACACACACACACACACACACACACACACACACACACACACACACACACACACACACACACAGTTCATTGTCTGTTAATTTACCTATTCTCTGACGTGTGTGTGTGTGTGTGTGTGTGTGTGTGTGTGTGTGTGTGTGTGTGTGTGTGTGTGTGTGTGTGTGTACCCAATCCCCCAGGTGGTGTTGAGCTTAGGTCTGAATCCGCGTAATGGAGACCCACGGTGTATTGACCTGGCCTTCCATCCACTGAGAGAGAGAGAGAGAGAGAGAGAGAGTAGGTACGAAGGTCAGTAGGTATGTCATAAAAGACTTTGTATATTCTTGTAGTGGAGTTTTGTGGATTAGTTATATATATATATTAGAGTTGTGGACGAGCGTTTGTTATACTTGAGTAGTTTGTAAGTAGATAATCTCCGTTCCCATTTGTCATGCAATGACAGGAGAGGTAAAGATGAGTATGGAACTATTTTTATTTGTCTTGGAAATATTAACAAAGTCTTTCACACACGAGTGAAGTATAAAGTAGAGTCCCGCTAGCTACCTCCCTCTCTCTCTCTCTCTCTCTCTCTCTCTCTCTCTTCCATGTTGCTAAGCCCTTCTCCCTACTACCTGCCTGTTCTATGGCCTGTCTCCTTCTGACTCTGCTTCCTAAATTCTGGTGTAGCAGGGGTCGTGTCACGTGTGTTACACTGGGTTGGAAGTTCTAGAAACCTGTGTGTGAGTATATGTGTATGTGTGTGTATGGTCACGAGGCGCTGTCGTGTGCCTATCAAGCATTCCTTGAGTTAAGAGTGTGTAAGCATGTTTAGCATTGCTCGATTCTCGCAGACACAATACCTTCTCATCATCTGACTTCCTGCTTCTATCTGTCTCTCTATCTATCTATTTATCTATTATGATTTGTAATTATAATATGGACACATAACAGGTACACAGACAGACAAACAGAGATAGACAGATGGACGGGTAGATAGATAGATAGGTGCATAGACAGACAAACAGCTAGATGGACTTATTAATAGGTAAATATATAGATGGATATAAGTATCTATATAGGTACCGTAAATAGATATACCGATAGATAGATAAATAGATAAACAGGTAGATGAACAGAATAGACAAATAGTGAGTTCCGTGCGATCTATCCCTCTTTACGCTGCCTTTATCCTTGCAACCCTCAAAGGATTTACTTTCCTGTGTTAAGTCTGCTTTGTGCTGAGTGTTTGTTGAATTAAAGGAATGAAGGTGAGGTACGTAGGGAGGAAGGAAGGTTGAGAGAAGGCAAACGTGGAAGAAGTTAGAAGGAAGAGGGGAGAGAAGGTAAAGGGGAAGAATTGTGAAAACATAGGGAGGAAGATGTGGAAGGACAAGGAAGTATAAAGGAAAGCAAGCAGCAGCAAACCTATTGATCTTTTGGAGATTTTGTTACAAAAGACTATGATTTTCATATATACAGTAATTCCATGAGATTTTTTTCATCATTCATCGTCCAATCCTACGTTGCCCCATTAGGAGCGTAGGAGCCCGGGGCTAGGCAAGTTGGTCCTGACATTTAAGATGAGAGTGACCAGCCTCACTCATCCATGAGTGGCATTACATGAGCAATAAACCCCAACCATCCCTTGGATATAAACCTTCACCCGCTCAATCCGACTAGAGCTCCATAATTACCCACTAAACCACCAGGCGCCAAAATTTGGTTATATGGTTACCACCCAGCGTAGTAAATGGTTTCCTGGTGTACAGGAAACCATTTGGCAAAGATGCAGAGTCATCCACAGGCAGAAGGAAGAGGAAAGAATGAAGGAAAGAAAGACAGGAGAGGGAATGTAAAGGCACCCGTAGGCAGAAGGATGAGGAAAGAATGAAGGAAAGAAAGACAGAAGGGGATGGAAGGAAAGAAGTAAGGATAGCAAAGCAAGAAGGCTCTCCCCAGCCCACCAGACCCTCGAGCTGAAGCCGGCAGGAAAAAGTGAAAAGGGCCACCATACAGCATAGAAACTGACATGGAAATTACATAAGAAAGACCGAAAAGAAAGAAAAAATTGTTTATTCTAACTTACTTTGCAAGGGAAGAGTATTACTAGTGGTACCTGGAAGCAATACTGTGCAGCTGTACTCAACATGATCCGAAAGAGAGAGAAGTCAGTTAGTTCATTTTGTTTTTTGTTTTTGTATTTTCCAGCCATGACTAATAGATAAGGAGGAAGATGTAGGAAGAAGAGGTGACGAGAGGTAAGAAGGCTGAAGAGGAAGGAAGAGGTAAGGAGGAGGATTAGATGGGAAGAGGTAAGGTGGGGCAAGAAATATGAAGAGGTAAGGTGGAAGACGAGGTGGTGAGAGGTAAGGGAAGAAAGAGGTGGGGAGAGGTAGGGAGGAGGAAGAGATGGGTGGTAGGACGATGTGTGAGGAGGTGAGGAGTGATAGGATTAGCATGGGAGAAAGAGGGGGTGGGAAGAGGTATGAACGAGGAAGAGGTAACGAGAAAGAAGAGAGGAGAGGCGATAAGGAGGAAGAAGAGTTGGGAAGAGGTAAAGAAGAATAAGATGGAAGGGAAGAGGAGGAAGAATGGGTGGGAAAGTGCAGGAACAATAAGTAGGGATGGAGGAGATATAGAGATGTAGAAGAGGCGATAAAAAAGGAACGGGGAGAGACAGATAGAGATATTGGAGAGATAGGATGGGAGAAGAGGGAAGTAGGGACAGGATGACACAATAGGAAGGGAACGAGAAGGGATGAAGAACTGTAGGGAAGGAAGGAGGCACAGGGAAATTATTAATATGGCGTGAAAATGCGGAAAAGATCTCAGGCAGTCGAGAAAAAATAAGACTGAGGATTAAGAAAGCAAAGAGGAGAGAAACCGGATATTAAATAGAATCTAGTCCACCCCCCACCTGTCTTCCCGTGTGTCTTTATTCTCTGTCTCCTATCTCACCTGTAAGAGGGCCAGGCGTCTTTAAATGGACAGGTGGATGGATGGATATGTGCGCTGTGGAGCTCGTAGTGGCCCTTCTGCGGGAGTGACGCGCCCCTCAGCTCCCACACATAGCTTACGCAACACACCCCACCGCCATACGGAACAGGGAAAAGGGAGGAGTAGCAAGCTGAACTATCTGTCTTGTCCCTGAATTTGGAGCCTTATTTCTGACAGTGAATGATTTCCATGTTAAAATTTGCACCTATCCTTGTATGTTCTTAGTTTTCTTTTTAAGTGTTCGACTTTGGGTTCATACAATACTTAATAGCTGCTCTCTGTGGCCCAGTATGTAGCCAGTATTCTGCGCACCATCCTATGTCACCACTTCGGTACTAATACCCACCGTTCACATTTAGTACATGCAAAGGCTTTTTCACTCAGCACTGGCAAATATTTCTCAATGCATAGTGTACGTCGCATGTTGTATAAAATGCCTTACTATTACTGTACTGTGTTCATATAAACTGCCCTGACTAAACATTAATTATTACGGGAGATTATTTTCAAACACTTCGTCCACGGTTTCAAAATATAGAGACATGAATTTCACATATTTTTTGGAACGAGTGTATGTAGTAGAGAAGCCTATGAGGGAGGATGGCGTGTTGTGGGAGGAGGGTCTGTTGGTAATATGCTAAAAAAAAAAAATCCTTACTAGTGAAGGTGGTAAAAGAATAGTAAGTTAATGGAAAAAATACAGAAGAAAGTGAAATATGAAAGATTTATCCCGTACTAAAAGAACATGGGGAGGAAGAAAGCACTGGGGCAGGTGTATGACGCAGGGGTCACTAAATAAAAGTGTTGGTGACATGTGAAAGGCCACTACAAAGGAATCCAATCACCGCCTCCAACCTGATATCCTCTCACCCCCCCCTCTCTCTCACTTACACACACACAGTACCCCATCACCTTCCCTTGCACTTTTCTCTTTTGTTTTTCTGTCGCCTAGTGTCACCTGCTAGTTTGATCTTTTCTTATCGTTCATTTTTCTGTCTTAAAACTATACTGTTATATTCTGTATCGCACTCTCTGCATCATCGAATCTGCCGTGTTGAGTCTTTGTTTCACTGTCTTTGTTTCTCATAGTTTTTCCTTTTCTAGCAGTATTGTGATGTACGTATCTAAATATCTTCTTCATTTATATTATATGTATGTGGCTTATATTGGGCACTTATTTCTTGTTCTTGATGATACAGTTCCTTTACTCCAACATTCAGTTTTATTTTGCTTCCCACCGATGTTTCCGTGATTTCAAGTAACATTTAGCTTTACCATTCAGGGTGATTCGTAAATATTGCTTTACTAGAAACTCACGTGGTGATATCTTACTAATGTCTTGCGGAGGTAGTTTATTCTGACTGTGTGGGCGTGGCAGTGGGAGTGAGAAGTGATTAAAGGATGCGTGGTAGACTTTGATAATATTAAGCTGTCTACGCAACACACGAGAAATCGCCTGGCGGAGTGGAGAAGGCAGATTATACACTGATCAGCCTGAATATACCAATGCTAAGACGCTCGGCTCCTTCCTGTCAGTTCCCCTGTCTTTCACCTCTCCGTCACCCCTTCCCTTTACGTCAACCAGCCATCATCATCTCTCCCTGCGTCTCCTTTCGTAATCGTCCCCCCTCACTCTCGCTTTCCTCTTTTCCATGGCCTGCCTTTCGCTGCATTTGCCTCATGTTGACCCGTAACTCTGCCAGCAACTAAAGCAATCAGAAATCCAATACGTTTATCTACTTATCCAATTCCCACTGTTTTGCAAATTGCTGGTGAGAAACTTTAATGCGGGACTGATCAGAGGAGAATTAAGGACAGTGTATGAGAGTTGGAGGAAGAACATCGGAAGAGTGGAGAAGAAAGGGAAGAGGGAAGCGTGTTTACTCTTCTAAAGGGAGGAAAGAGGGAGAGATAATGTGGCTGAGAGAAGAGGAAATTAAGAGGGAAAAATCACGAAGGAAGGAGAGGAAGTTTGGGTACATGTCTGAGGGAAGGAATAAGGAAATCAGATGGAAGATGAGGGGAGCATGTTTACAGTTTCGATTGGGGGTATAGGAGTATAATTACATTTGGATGAAAGGAAGAAATATTTAAAAAAGGAGGCGAAGAAGAAGAACAAAGAGAGAGAGAGAGAGAGAGAGTCTGTCTGTTTGTCTGAGTGTGTACAAAATTGATGAAACTAATTACGCCATTATCATAAACAGCCCAAAGCTTGCATTTCTTTTTCAGTCATCCAGAACAACACAGACACTACCACAAACACACCTATTTAACTGATCACCACAGTATAACAAAGCAGCTTCAAATAATAAGATTTTCAACCAGTCTCACAGCACTTCCGCCTTCCTACCATGCCATTATAATTAACATTCACTGAAACAGAACAGCGTGATTAAACAAAGTATTTTTGGTGTGAGGCGAAGGGAAGTGTGAGAGGAGGGTTTGGGCTGATCACCGCTGACTTCTTCCCTATGAGGCATTAAAAGGTATATTCCAGTTGGGATGTGCAGTGCTAGCTGTGTGTGTATTGGTATTAGTGCAACGGATCAGGGAGAGAGGACAAAATTAGTGAATGAAAATTATATCACTCTCCTTCACTTTGAGATAAGATTACATGAGAGCCCGTTGTGTGTGTGTGTGACTTAGCCTTTGCCTCGATATGTTCGTCTCCATCTATTTCTCTGTGTCTCCCCCTGCCTCTACCCGTGTCTGTAGCTATCACGTTTCAACACCAGATGTGCGGACCTTCTGAGACAGCCTCCAATGTAATGTGTTCTAGCCTGTAGCCTCCCCACGTTACGTCCTCCACGGCTGTCACAAGTAGCAACGCCAGGCAACACCGCAACACTTGAGCCTCTTACTAATCCTGGCGGCTGAGTTTACCACCTTGAACCTTTTGTCGTTTATTCTTGCCAACATTCACAAAATTTTCAACATAGGCTGGATTTCTAGCAGGGAAGGGGTTAATGAAGGGCTTAGCTGTTACCTCGAGCTTGGTACGTCTGTGTGAATGAAAATGAAATTGTCTGAACTACAAAGAATAAAGTACTGAGACGTCATCGATACTGAAGGGAATAGCTAGCCATACTGGAAGCACTGGATTACACCCCAACCCACCCACATAACACCCCCCCCTCCACTCACCCACTCAACACCCTCTCCCACCCACCCAACTTCTACCCTCCACTGGCACCTGGCAAATGGACGGGTGGGAATCGCACAAGCTGTCTGCACTAGCATTTAATATATAGAATTTTATACATCCTTAACCCACCGACCCAGGGGATGTATTTTTGTTAATATTTTTTTTTTTTTTTTGCCCTTTACTTTAGGTCCTATTCAGTTCATGGGGGATTTTTTTTTTTTTTCGAAATGGAGGGGGTGGATTCTTAGCCTTTTATAAATCTCATCAGTAAGACCAGCCATTCCTAAATCGAATAAAATTACCTGACAGCATCCAAAAATAAACTAATAATTACGTCACCTGATTCAGCGAGTTAATTTTTTCATGTTTACAAGATGAGGGAGAAAGAATATTACCCACGTATTCCCTGCGTGTTGTAAAGGAAGACTAATTGCGGAAGTGTAGGGTTGAAAGGTCACACTTTGTTTTGTCGTTGTGGTGTGACTTACAGTTCCTACGACACAGGAAAATTTGTCTCTTGAGATTTCCTTTTTTTTTTTTCTTTTTTTTTTTAAACTCATATACCGAAAGAGATCACCTATTTTAAATATATAGGTGTGTGTGTGTGTGTGTGTGTGTGTGTGTGTGTGTGTGTGTGTGTGTGTGTGACGTTGACATGCGTAAAAGTACATTTAATTTCCAACGCTTTGCTGAAGAGAGAAATTTATGTTGGTAAAAAGGCGGAGTGAGGCAGGGAATAAGAAAAAGAAACAATCAGTATTCAGTACACAGGGTAGGCATCGTAAAATTGGCCATCTCTTTCGTCCTTACACCGGCAGGAATAATATGACTGGAATTATACGTGTTGGTCCGTAGTTTATATACGAGAAATCTCTACTGTGAAGCACATATGTCCGATAGTTATGTGAAAAATGCGAAAATAACATCAGATGGAAATAAAGGATGGATCGTGTATAGCACCCCTCAGCCTTGCGTGATGCTGAGACGGCTTAGTATTTTTTTTTTAGGAGGGGAGGGGGGAGTGAAAACGATTTTTTTTTTACAGGTAATGAACGGAGGAGAGAAGAGCAGATGAAATGATTAAAAAAAAGATCCAAATGTTAGATGACCGGTGTCCTCCATTCATAGAAAAATCTGTAAAAATTTGGGGGAAACTATTCAGGGGAAGCGAGTTCCAAATCCAAAAAAGAAGCAGCTCATGAAATTAATGAATTCTGATAGGCAGAAGTTCTACGATATGGCAGTGTGACAGACAAGTCATGGGCACTGCCAGATGTTTCCTGAAATTACCAATCAACTCTGCAATCAGAAGACGTAAAAAAGTAGATGCGATAAAGCTGTGGGATGTAGCAAATGATAAGGGCACACGCAGGTAATGCTGACAGAGCCCCCTCCCCCCAAAAAAAAAAAAAAAAAAATCAAGAAAAAGAAAATCGCCATGTAAGCGGCAAGGAAAGCACAATTATGGACCTGCATTATGTAAGGAATAACATGGGATGAAAACATGCAGTCTGAGGGTCTTGTACTGCCGTGGTGTAAAGGAATCTGGCTTAATTTATCAGTAATCATATCATGCAGTTGTAGAATTACTGTTGTCTCTTGGAGGTATCTCTGAGGCAAGGAAGGAAGAATGCCGATGTTAATATTTACTACAGATACATGAAATTTAGACTTTGTGGCGCGTGTGAAATAGCCCAACCTTGAGAGAAGACAAACCTAAAATGCTGAAGAGATAATGCATTGAGAGGAGGGAAAGATATCGGAGTGAGGAAACATGCAAAAGGTTGGGAAACAGATGCGAGTGAAAATCGAAGAAATCAGAAAAGACAGTAAAGGCAGATGGACAATGAAGAAACAAAAAGAACGTGAAAAAAGTGAGAATTAATAACAAATAAAACTTTGACAGAACAAGAGAATTTAATTTGGAGAGTGTCTGTCTTCTGCCACAGGATTATCATAATGTTTTTCCTCTCTTGCCGTGGAAAGAAGAAAGGAAGAGTGTCCAGAGGGGAGGAAGAAAGACCAGAAGAAAAGTGCGAGGAAGTCAGGAACGGGAACAGGGCGAATTAGAGGAAGGGAGAGAGAAATTTTGAAGAATAAAAAAAAAAAGGAAGAGAGAGAGAGAGAGAGAGAGAGAGAGAGAGAGGATGATATTAAAAAAAAAAAGCAAGTTAAATGAGGAGAGAAGAAAAACTAAATCTCGAAAGAATAATTCACGGGGCACAAAATTGCGAAAGGAAGTAAAAAAAAAAAAAAAAGAGGTAAGGAAAAAGGACTGAAATAAAAAATAACCAGAAAAGGGCAAAAAGTCTCAGAGAATCAAAACAATAGTAGCAAAAACCACTTAAATAACTGAAAAAGAGACTAAGGCACAGAAAAGATGAATTGGAAACAGAAGATAGAAGGTAGAAAGAACGGGAAACGGAAAACAGAAAGTTGAAGTGAGACAGAACGGATGAAAAGACGGAGGCACAAAACATGGAAACAAGAAGCAGAAAAGAAGGAAAGAAAGAAGGCTGGAACATATAACCTAATTTCTTGAGGGAGTTGTGCAGAATACAGAAAAGCAGACGCTCTTGGTGGCTGAAGGAGGCAGGAGGAGAAGGAAAATTTGAGAGAGAGAGAGAGAGAGAGAGAGAGAGAGAGAGAGAGAGAGGTTCAAATAGCAAGGCAGATTAATTTCGTGAGAAGGAGCCGGATTAATTACTCTTTTCGGCCTCACGCCAACGCAGGGAACGCGAAAGAGGAGAGAGGGGAGAGAGAGAGGGGGGAAGAGAGTAGAGAGAGAAATGAGAGGAAGAAGGAGGGGGTGAGAGGGGATAAAAAAGAGGCAAAAGAGAGGAAATTGGCAGAAGGGAAAGGAGGGAAGGTATGGGAGAAGAAAATCCATGGGTAAGAAAGGGTGAAGAAGTTGAAGAAAGGACTGGGAAGAGGAATGGGACGATAGAGGAAGGGGAGACTACGGGCAGAGTAGTAGTTGTGTAGTAGTATTAGTAGTGTGGTAGTAGATGTGGTGGTGGTAGAAGTAGTAGTAGTAGTAGTAGCAGTAACCTCTTGATCAGATGAACGTGAACCCAGTGGACAGTAGGCTGAAGTTGCTCTCCTCCCCCAGTTCACCATCCTCTTCTCAGGGGGTTAGGGAGGGAATTGAGTGACGTTTGTATATCCGGGCAGTGGAGTCAACCGGCTAAATCAGTGCCACCACGTGAAGGCATCCCTCTCCAGCACTTGGGGACGAAATAAAAGATTACAGTAACCTCCAGAACACGGCCACGTCTTCTTAAAATTTAATCTCGCCATCTCCAAGTGGTGGTATTGAACTAGAGGGAATGCATAATGGTCTCCACTAGCCCATTCACTGCTATATTTCATTTACTTTTCCTTGGCCCAGATTTTCTTCCTATTGCAGCCTATTTCCCGTAGCTCAGTGGCAGAAAAATACAAGACCACAGCTGTGCATCCTTTACATAATACTTCATCGTGACTAGCACCATATTCTAGTGTAAATCTTTTGTTACAGCTCCTCATTGAAGAAGTAGAGTTGGAAATTGTAGGCCAAATGAAGATGAACAGAGTATAGAGGGTCTTTCCTAACTCTAATAGCGTGTGTAGGTGCCAAGAGAAAACTAAGGAATTGCGTCACCTATCTGAAGGGGTTAAATCATAGGGATGAATCAGAGAGAATCAGTGATAGTCAAAGAAACACCTCCTCTCACACAGTGTTGTTATATTTACTTTTATGACTCCTTCCCAAATTTACTCACCTCTCCATAACTCGCTTCTTTCATATGGCCAACCTTGCATTCCCAAAACCAAATCACACCACACCACACCATAAACCTTTCACATTAACTTGGCCCAGATTTTAGTCCTTGTTATAGCTTATTTCACGTAGCTTAGTGTCAGAAAAGACAGTGCTGCTAATATGATTATCAGCTTATTCTAGTGTTAATCCTTTGTTCTAGTTCAGCATTCAAGAGGTAGAGTGTAATTTTAGAGCAAGTTGAAGTGAATTGAGTATAGTATCCTTGCACTTATTCAAACATTCATGTGCAAAGTAACAGAATAATCCCCAGCGACAGAAGAACCTCCATGCTTCACACGAATACTCTCAAAGCTTGCATACACCTTGCCTCACCTTTGCTCTCATGTGCACTCAAAATCTGGTTCTCTCACTTTCACAACCATCCCTACACTCACAGAACGTTCCCAGCACTCATTCCATAGAGTTCATCCTGACAAACCCACGCTCAGACTCACTTATCCATCCCTGCAATCATACAAACCCCCACACTCAAACAGCATCTCCAACACACACATACGTTTAAGCTCGCCAACCCTCTCAACTCACACAAGCAACCCCTCTCACACGAAAGCACGACACGTATGCGTTTTGAAGCACAGGAAGCCCTCTTAAAGTCTCACAACCAACCCTGCACCTACACCAGAACCCCAACACTCACACTGGCAAAATCATCTTGGCCTTCTCCCCAAGAGGCTATAACCACACCTGGAGCCTGAACACCACCACAATCCTAACAGCTTTCTTTGTAATACTGGCGAATGCGTCGGCAGTAACGAACACCATAGCAGTTGACGTAACCACCACTTGGAACACCACTACCCTAACAGAAGCCATTGACGTAGAAGCGATTGGTGGAAAGTTAAAAATATGAGGTGATGGTGATGTGGGTTCTGAGGCGTGGCTGGTGGAGCAGGGAGAAGGAAGAAGGTATGTGGAACAGAGGAGGGAGATGTAACTTGGGAGATGAACAGATGATGAGGAACACTTTTATTCACACACACACACACACACACACACACACACACACACACACACACACACACACACACACACACACACACACACACACACACACACACACACACACACACACCACAGTCGCATCCCCCCTTATGCACACACACGGTACCGCTGCCCAAACATTCTCTTAGCAACACCCAACCCTGGAAGACCCTGTTGGATTCAGTTAGTGTCACCTTTAATACGATGCGAGTGTGCAGTCAGGGATAGTGAATAAGTGGATGGAGGTTCGATTTTAACTTTGTCTGTGGTTTGATAATTAGATTGTCATTTGGCTTCGTCCTCCTCTGTTTCGCTTTACTCACAAGAGAAGGACAAGGCATCAGAAGAAAGTGTGTGTGTGTGTGTGAGAGAGAGAGAGAGATTCAGAACAGGGAGTGAGAAGGCCAGTGATGATGTCCAACACTCTATCCATCCTAATATATTACATGGTCATCTATACTATTCGTCTTGAGGGGTGACAGTGGTAGAAGTGGTGGTGGTGGTGAAGGCGATGATGGTGCTGGCTGGTGTCGTGATGGAGGTGGATGAAACAGCAGTGGCGATGGCGGTGGTGATAGAGGTGGTGATGGTGGTAGTGGCAGTCGTGGTGATAGTGGTAGTAATGGCAGGGCAAGAGCGAGAGGATGAGAGCCATGGGAGACATATATCCCAGTAAGTGCACACAGCTTTATCGGTTCCTGCCGACATTACCATCGCTCCCCTGCCTCGCCTCCTTCTTCACCCACCTTTCCGATTATCTGTAATATTTGT
>NC_136999.1:53194694-53202194 GCF_032717465.1 Coenobita brevimanus | reverse complement strand
ATTATGAAAGAGTGTTTGGTAAGAATAATATTATCAACAAAACTTCAATCGTACAGTAATATGTACAAAAGTATGTCACCTCGATAACCTTAGCCCCGGCGTCAGAGAAAGGCGGAGTTAAAATGAGAGAAAATATCTTCCTCATGTCAAGTATTCCAAATCACAGAGTTAATAAAACCTTTTCAATCACTACGCCTCACAGTCTAGAGTCCGATTTCAGCAGACGATGCCACGTTAATAAAAGATTTCGAAGTGAGAGAGAGAGAGAGAGAGGGGAGGGGGGGGAGAGAGAATGGGACTTTGTTGCTGAAAGAGGATGAGCCGTTAAATATCACCCCTGCATCCTGAAGTACAACTTGAATTCTTTACTGTAATGTCAAGCCATACTTTTACATTATTTACATATTTCTCTTTTCAGCGTATATATTTCCCCTTACCAGCTTCTTGCATATTTTAACCGTGTTACATATTTCTCCTTGGTCTGCACTTCCCTCTGCCTGTGACCTCCACTCTTTTAAATGTAATGTGTCCGGTCATCTCAAAATGAACAGATTCTGAATCTGGCTCACCTTTGTTCAGTTTTTCCTTGATAGGGACAACTTTTTTTTTTCGATCTATGACATTTGATTACTGCATTTTTAAAACATCAATTTACTACAGTGAGTAATGGATGTATGACTCCTTTCACTGAACACTGTCTTGGTGCGTCTTCTGTTTTTAAGCAGCTACCACTCATTACCCAGCACCCTGCCTAAGAGTCTCCACTGCCACACTAATGGTAATAGTTTGATGAACAGTGCAAGTTTTCCTCACTTGGCCGCACCTGACCCACCAATCCCCACCCTACACCAACCCACACACCCTCCCCAGCCACCACCACCACACACCCTCCCCCACACAAACACACACCCTTCACCAGAACCACCCCCAACACCCTCCCCCACGCCCTCCTAGAAACCACACACCCTCCCTGACACAATTACATACCCTCCCCAACTACAACCCCTAAACGCACCCACACACTCTACCCCAACCCACACACCGTCCCCCACCACCATCCCCATTCCCCACATCATCCCAGACATCCTTCCCCACCACGACATTCACGCCAGCTCACACACTCTCCCCCATCACCACCCCCAACCCCTCACCAGTCCACACACCCTAAGCTGATTGGACCAATTTCAGGGTAAACATAGAGTAAATGAAAAAAAAAATAATAATAATAATGAAAAGACCATGTTTTACTCAGGTGGTAATATTAACTCAGTCTCCGTGATCGCTTGCCAAACCTGAAGTGATATTTATAAGCTTTTCATATTCGTTGTATTATTTAGAAAGGGCAAACTTGGGCTGTCTGGACGTTGCAACACCTCACCCTGCCCTGGGGTGGGAAAGGAGGTCCGGATGATGATGTTGATGATGATTTAGAAAGGGATGTTGAGCAATATTAACAGCACTTGTATCCATACCGAGAGTTTCTTAAATAGTACATGAAATATTCTGTCTTGTTCTTTCGCTGACTAACACTATCGTCGCCCTTGCCTGGATATTGTAGTCATTTAATTGAGATGGATTATAAATAAGGTAATTGTACAGATGTTGATATCTGAGAGTAGTTTCGAGATGGGTTTTATTTCAGATAGGTGTAAGTTGTGAGTCTAGTTAGTTACAACCGATATTGGTGTTCATTGAGAGGGTTTGATTCAGGATTGCTACAGACAAAGACTGTTATTACATGTATCAAACACCTGCTCGACAACTGCTATAAGAGAAACGCAAAAGCTGACAGATATTGAGGGTTAAAGTAAATATCTTGAAAGCGATTCACAAAAGTTTATTCTTGCAGTACCATCTCCACCTAACAGCAAAATTCGTCGTATCGTATCATTTATAAAGGCTCCATCATGCTTGCATGCATCGGCCTTGGTCACCCGATGGCGACTCTCCACGCTGCTCATTCTCTGGCAGCCTCCCCATTCAGTTCCTTATCCCTGAGGCCACACTCTATGACCTCTTCCCAGCTCTTTTTTGGTCTGCCTCTCGCAACCCTACGCCGGACGTTCACACTTCTCAACTTCTACGCCCAATTGTTATCCTGCATCCTCTCAACATGCCCTGACCATCACAATCTACTCCTCCTCATGACAACATCAATCCATTCCAGTTCCATCCTTCCTCTCAATTTTCAGTCGCGGTCTTGGCCACCCCCCCCTGACCTCGCATTCAGGGACGCACTGCACATCCATCAAATCATTGTCATTTCTGTACATTCGAGCCTACGAATATCCTCTTCCATTACTGCCAGGTGTCACTGACATAGCATTACACTCCTAAGGGAAGACTAAATGTTTATTCTGGCTTAGCATACGTTACTCGCACAACCAAGCTTATCGTGCCGTCTCTGTTCCACTAAAGTCTAATTTGTGTTGTTGCAAATGCGGTGTAAATGTCACTGGAAACGGGAAATCTGGTTGGCAGGGAAAGTAGCCTGGCGGCGCACCAAATTGCCTCCCGGATTTAGTGGAAGTCGGGCCAGAGAAGCTGAATAGTATGGTACGGTATGTACGGCAATTGTCTGTCTGCCTTAACATTGTGCGTCTGTTTATTTCGGTCCTCATAAAAATTAATATTCTAAATGTGTACGTAGTGTGCATATATGTCTTCCTAGTCTATATCTGTTATTACTTTGGCCATCCTGTCTTCAAGCGGCCACTGACGGTTGGGTTTTCCCAGTCAAAGCACAACGAGGCACAAGCAAATCCAGGCGAGTGTCACTGTGCCCCTAACAAGGTCCCACACGTTTCCTAATTGGCACTTCCGCGGGATGGACAGACCCTTCAGGTGCCAGTCCCGTAGCCATAGTCCGCTCCTCCTCCTACCCGCTAATTGGTTGATATCAGTCATAAAAGTAATGGTGCGGTTCCCCTTTATCTCTATTTCTTTTCACAACTTTTTGTGTTCCCGCGTACTTATATAACCATCAGCGGTAAACATAAAGGAATATACGTATTGCTGATACAAGAGTTA
Organism: Coenobita brevimanus; assembly: GCF_032717465.1. Taxonomy (NCBI): domain Eukaryota; kingdom Metazoa; phylum Arthropoda; class Malacostraca; order Decapoda; family Coenobitidae; genus Coenobita; species Coenobita brevimanus. The sequence continues at coordinate 53,199,164 of NC_136999.1, read as the reverse complement.
AATAAGTTGTTCTGCAAGGGAGTTCACAAGGTTGGCCCAGTCTCACCTCAGTACTTCAAGTTGGAGACGATGCTAACCTTCACCTCGATAAAAGAAAATTAATTCTTCTCCCATTCCCATCTTCCTTCTACCTTTCCTCGTCTTTACTTCATTTTCCTTCATCTTCCCTATTTCTTCTATCCACGCACCTGCATCCTTCTCTTCCTCTTCCGCTTCCTGTTCTTGCCTTTTTCTCCACCTCTTCTCTCATACTCTTTTTTTTTCCATACCTCTCCATCTTCCTTATCCGTCCTTTTTTTTTTATTCCCAGTGCTTTTCCTTTTCTGCTTTCTTTCCTTCTTTTCTCTGCTCATTTTTCTTCTTCTCTTCATTCTCCTTCCTTATTCATTTCGTTCGTATTTCCGTCCTCCCGCTTCCACTCTTCCTTCCCTACTTTCCCTTCCTTTTTCTCATTCCCTCCTCTTCATTCTCCTTCTCCTATTCTCTCATTTTCTCTTCCGTCCTCCTCCTTCCACTCTTTCTTCTCCACTTTCTTTTCCTCTTACTCGTTTTCCTCCTCTTTCACTTCCTGTTCCTTTTCTTTCCCTTCTGTCTGGTCCTCTTCCTCCACTTCCTTGCTTTCCTCTTTCTTCCCTTCTTCTTGCATTCCTCTTTATTCTCTTTTTCCTTGATTTCGCCTTCTTTTCCTCTTCCTGCTGTTCCTCCTTCGCTGCTTAAGTGGACCTTAGGCAGTCCAATTACTTGCTTGCTAAACTTTTGTCATTAAAAGTAGAAGAAACGATAAGGTTGAAGAGGCACTACAAAGAGAGAGAGAGAGAGAGAGAGAGAGAGAGAGAGAGAGAGAGGGAGAGAGAGAGAGATGGAACCACTCTACTAATTGGAATCGAACATCTTTCACACACCAAAGCACATTATTTCTGGTCTGACAGCCGTCCTATTACACACTGGGTCTTTTATATGTCTGCCTGTTGGTATATTTATCACTATTTCATCCATTAATTCTTTGCGTCTGTATGTTCGTGTCTGCCGTCATTAATATCTATCTTTCACCATCTCATTTGTCTACCTGCTTACCTACATGAACACCAATCCGTCTACTTGCCCAACTGTTTGCCTCTCTCTCTCTCTCTCTCTCTCTCTCTCTCTCTCTCTCTCTCATTCTATTCATCTTTTGATAAAAAAAAATTGCATGCATAGAGTATGTGGCTGTATGCCCAAATTTTCCTTTTCCATATTATTCAACTTTCTGCCGATCCTATAAAATTCCTTCAGGTTTTTCATTCCTGCAAGGTATTACTTCCTCTCTTGTTTCCTGTACGGCAAATGCCGGAGGGTCTGGAGGGTGAGGGAGAGAGCCTTCTGCTATGCTATCCTTTACTCCTGCTCCTATGTACTATATTAGGATTAAGGTCGGACCACCTCGTAGGGACCGTAAGGTCTGTGTGGTCTGTGTATCTATGTAACTCTATGTAACTCAGCCTTAGCACCACACACCCAACACTTCCTTCGCCACGTCGCGTTTGCCTGTATCACCAGCTTAGCTTATCAGGACCCGCCGTGTGCTGGCTTGGGGCAGAGATTGGAGGAAAGAGTGGAGGAAACATGGAGGGAACAGAGATGCGGGAGGGAGATATAGTAAAAATAAAATAAAATAAAAATAAAAAATAAAGAGGGGGGATCTTAGGTTGTCAGCTGGCATTTGAGAACGATTTGAGAGGGTGATGACTCCAGGGGGATACTGGTAAAAAAATAAAAGAAAGAAAGAAAACCAAAACATTCGCCCATGAATGCGTATCGCCAACAATAAAAAAAAATAAATCAGTAATCCTCTGGCAAATCGGAGGCCTATCTTCGCAGCTTCGCCAAAATCGAAAAAAAAAAAGTCTTAAGATTTCGCTGTTTACTCCTATTAGTTAAATATCACGTTAGCATTCGGAAGCCTGAAGTCAGGGGTATAATGTTAGTGAAGGTCATTGAGCATAACAGGCCTTTGAAGAATTTCTAATTGTTGCCCTTTAAATAGTCGTTCTCTTCGTTGAGGGTATGACAGAATAGTGAATAATGGCAAGCTAAAGGAAAAAGTTAGAGGGTATTTTTCTGGCGAAATCCTCTGGCAGTCGGAGGCATATCATCGCAGCTTTGCCAAAATTATTAACAAACAAGCCATATATCCCGGGATACTGCCCACAACGTTTGGATAAAATTTTGCCTACTTGATTTTGGGGTATTTTGGCACTTGTCACACACACACACACACACACACACACACACACACACACACACACCATAGAGGAAGGCGGTGGATAATGAAATAAATAAAACTTTGTATCAGATGAAGTGAAAATCGCTCATGTCGTCCTTTTGAACAGGAAGTCAATTAAAATATTACAATGCATTCAATCTATTCTGTATTATGGATCAAAGCACACCGATGTCTGATATAGCCCCCTTTAATCTAAGAAAATACGCAGACCAAGAAAATAAAATATTGATGGTGATGACGATGGTGTGTGAAATGGCAATGACTCATATAGCGTTTTTGACGAAGACGATGCTAATGCTAATGCTGATATGAGCGATTAGGAGAGGGAGTAGAAAAGATCAGGTTGTTTGTGTTGTTGCTGGTATTGTTGATGATGTTGATGATGATGATGATGATATGGAAAAATCTCATTCAGTACACAGTGTAAAAGACTAATTCTCTCTGGCATCACTGAGAGAAGCTGGTTTTGTTCCCACACACGCTGAAGGCCGGATCTTCTTAAAGGATTACAGTCAATGCATTCGTCATTTTGCAGACAGTCTACCGGATGAGCTTACCAAGTTTATACATAATGATATAGAGAAATGATGAAAAGCTGTGTGTGTGTGTGTGTGTGTGTGTGTGTGTGTGTGTGTGTGTGTGTGTGTGTGTGTGTGTGTGTGTGTTTCTGTAATGTTGCGAACTGTCCGGCGATATCTTTTCAACTCTCTGTCTCCTTTCGCTCCACAACCACCATCACTCACTCCACACATAATACTAAATGTAACAGGAATATTAAACACAAGTAACACTCTCATATATAATGCGTACCTTCATTGTTTATCATTTGAGAAGCGGGTCCCTCTATAGACCGTATATTTTAATAGGGTAAATGCACTGTGTTAAACTATTACACACTCTGTTCACCCCGCTGGCAGTATTTGGCGTTTGATTGACGTTAATGAAGCTAATTTTTGAGCCGTCTGTAGCCTGGTTTGGGGAGGCGGTAGAGAGATGTGTTTATTTGCCTGGTGGTGGGTAACACACACACACACACACACACACACACACACACACACACACACACACACACACGGCAGCACCTTCCACCACGCTTCACCACAAATTGCAAACACCAAGTCTTATCGGTACGTGGCGCTTGTTCTTTACCGTCATTTTTTTTTTTTTTTTTCAGCGTTATCGAGGAGGAAGAAGGAGTTTTTTTTTCTCTCTCTCTCTCTCTCTCACACACACACACACACACACACACACACACACACACACACACACACACACACGAAAGAAAGGGTTGGATCTCCACTGACTTAACACAAATTAACGCAAAATATTCTTTCATTTTCTCTTGCCCCTTTCTCTTCACCCGGCCACAATTTTTAACCATTTTTTTTAATTCATCGTCAGATCCCCTTTCTTTCATAATTTCCTTTTCTCTGTCACGCTACTTTTCACAATCATATTCAGATCTGGAACTGATTACTCCGGCTCCTCTGACTCACTGGGCTAAATAAAATCGGTTGACATGTGCGAGAATATAATGCTAGAGCTGTCCCGACCATGTGAGAGCCAAAGATACCAGTATTAAAACCCAAACTCCTGTGCCTCACTCTGCTGCTGGAGAGAGAGAGAGAGAGAGAGAGTTCGAAGCCATCATGCATCATTAATAATACCTCGGCAGGCAGGCTCTCTCTCTCTCTCTCTCTCTCTCTCTCTCTCTCTCTCTCTCTCTCTCATTGCTCATTCAGCGCCGAGAGAGAACCACCACGAGAGAGTGTAAGTAAAAAATTTAGGAGGGTGGAGGTGGTGAGGCACGAGAGTGGATGAAAACGAAGCCGTGCCGTGCCTGACTGCCTCCGTGCCTCCGTGCCTGCATGACTAGGGTGCCTGCCTGCATCTCACTTGAATCTTGCCTTATTCAGATCAGTAATACCTCCTTACCATCGTGCCTCTCTGCCTCCTTTCTAGAACTTATTTTTAGCCCTTCTATTCCTGTCACAGTCCCTTCCAGAATTGCTTAAATACTTTCATTGATTTTCTTGACTTCCGTCCAAACCTTCCTCCGTCATTCCTTCCTTCTCTGATCTCTCCAGCCACTCACCTTGTCTCGTTCAATGCTGCCTTCGTCTTATGCCACACGCCTTTCATTCCTACTTGATGTAATTACTCTCTTACCTCGCCTTCACTTGGTGGCACCTGTAAGATGATGGTGG
>NC_136999.1:53187194-53192194 GCF_032717465.1 Coenobita brevimanus | reverse complement strand
TTACTATATCTAACATGATGAGGATGATGATAATGATGATGATGGTGATGATGAAGATGATGATGATGGTGATGGTGATTTTAGGTATTGAATTCTGTACGTTTTTTACACTTTAATGTTCCATTGTGTTCGCTGATGTATTATTAAGTTGCTGCGTTCCTTAATTCTCAGGTGTTATGTGATGATTGATACTTCCGAGTGTTCCAGAGTTACTTAATATTCCAGTCAGTGTTACTTAGTTTACAGGAGTGCATTGATCCGGTGTTTCTCTATAAAGCAGTTCTTATTAATCAAGTCCACCATGCATTTATTGTTCTCAGATGATACCTTTAGCTTTATAGGTGTTCGTTATTCCCAAGATGCTTCACAATACTTCTTTATTTCTCTGTATTGTCGGTTTGCTTTCGCCTGATGGAACTGGGCTACTCTTACAGCAGAAATAGTAAGGTGTGGTTGAGTGAAAATTGATGATCTTAAATTATGAAGTGGTGGTGGTGGTGGTGGTGTGGTTTGGTGGTGGTGGTGGTGATGGTGTGGTTTGGTGGTGGTGGTGTGGTTTGATTGTGGTGGTGGCGGTAGTGGTGGTGGTGGTGGTATGGTTTGGTAGTGTTGGTCGTGGCGGTGGAGGTAGTGGTGGTGGTGATGGTGGTGATATGTTTTGGCAGTGGTGGTGGTGGGGCTGGTGGTGGTATGGTTTGGTAGTGGTAGTGGTGGGATGGTCTGGTAGTGGTGGTGGTGCAGTCTAGCAGTAGATTCTCCTTGTGTGTACATTCTCCCTGACTCGTTCCTACATGGCCAGCAATTTTGTCAGGTTAAAACAAAAGCTTTCTAGTGCTCCAGCTTTCCATATATATCCTCGTGTTCCGTGGTGCTCCTAGCCATTAAAGACTTCAGAGTGCCAGCCATTCACGTAGCACAGACAGCGTGGGTGAAAAACGTGCAACTCTCGTAACAAGTTCACCTTTTTCTCTTCAGTTTTTGGGTCCATTTTTTCTCTTCCTTTGTTTGCATTTTTTCCACTCTCTCTTTTGCTTTTTCTTTATGGCTGGAAGTTGATAGTAAGAATAGAATAAAAAATACGGTAATATATGGAGTTTTGGAAAGCGACAGCTGTGTATGGATGGTCGGACACCTGCACATACAAACGAAATACTTTACAGCCATTGTCATCATCATCATCGTCATCGTCATTTTCCCACACACAAAAAAAAGAGGTAGGCGGGATCCAGAAAGCAAAAATAAATAAATAAATAAATAAATAAATAAAGAGAGCCTTATCATCAGCATATCTAGTGAATCGGGTAACGTTGCTATTCACCAATTAGTCTTCCCTTCAGTTTCTTATTATCAGTTTCATAAATATCAGACTTCTCCCCTAAAAGTAAATGTGGGAAGCTTAACTTAGAGAAAACCAAGGAAAGCAGAAACACAAGACACACACACACACACACACACACACACACACACACACACACACACACACACACACACACACACACACACACACACACACACACACACACACACACACACACTTTAGCAACATTATCACAGTAAAGCCAGCAGTTTTGAGTGTTAGGCTCTACCAATAGCCCAGAGTCCATGTAGTCGGACACTTTAAAAGCAAGAAGCGGTGCCAAGACACAGCCAACCCGTCCCCGGCAGTCATTTTAGTGCTGACGTATAAACACAACAGGATATCTAGCCAATGATGTTACATATCAAATTTGGAGTAAATCGGGCGAAAATTGACGATTTTATGCCCATTTGAAATTTTAGGCCCCCGTACTGCTAACTGGGGGGTGACCCCCCTGATGTAATGAGGTATGTTATGGGATGCAGATATGAAAGATGCACATTCAGGTTTTGGTTTCATGTCGATATGACGAATTCTAAAGGGTTACAGAGAAAAAACAATTTTAAACACACATCTTAGAAACTATACCTGAAGTAGCCTAGACCGTAAAACACACCTCACGCCCCACACCACACCAAACCACACCACACCACACCATATCACACCACCACGTTACACCACAGCACACCGCACCACGCCACATATCACCCATCCTGCATAACAACTACTGTATAGCTGTACCTTTTAACTGTTTCATTTACGCTAAAATATCTGGTAAAAGTTCTCATAATTATATATATTTTTCTTTTTCTGCGTCTGTTGAAATCTACCAGTTTCATTATGCATCAGTGGATTAAGGTTTTAGGAATCTGTATATACTGAATGAAGAGTGAGAGACTGACTAGAAGAGATGTAGATGGGGGGGGTGTTTAGGAGAAGCAAGAAATGGGTCTAGAACGAATTATGCTGAGGAGAGGCAAAAATACTTTAGCTGAGGCCCCCCCTAATAGGATGCAGGGCGTAGGGCATAATAGGTCCCATAGAAAATTGGTAAAAATCAGTACAAAGGAATACGAAAGAAAGCAGAGTTGAAAGACTGGTGCAGCTTCAATGTTGAGTGGGGGAGGCCTTGTGAGGGCCGGGTTGCGTTTTATCCAGGGACGGGGATCGTAGGCTGTATTCTGAGTGGCTTTGGAGATTTCGCAACACTTTTTCCTAGGCTGTTAATTTTGCACATCACATCTGTACATCCTCTTGAATGTAACTGATGCAAACTTTCAATAATTAGCCGATATCAGTACCATGCAAGATTATGTTAGGGTGTCATGTGCAGAATAAATTGCAAAGGAAGAGATGTTACGAAGCCTCCCGTGCCCCTGGGAATACGAGCCACTAGTGAGGTGACAGGCCGAAAAATAGGTTCTCGTGTCGCTTACAATTTGGAGTGGAGTGAGAGGGTTGTATGTCCGTTGGGAAAGAGGGAACGGAGGGTGAGAGACGAAGGAGGACAAGAGAGAGAGAGAGAAATAAAGAGAAAGAAAGGGGGAAATAGGAAGAGGATAAGGATAACGGGAAGGAGGGGAAGGGAAGAAAGAAGGGAGAAAAATAGGGAAGGGAGGAGGTAGAGTGAAATGGCAAAAGGGAGGGAAAGAGAGAGGGAAGAAAGGAGAAACGTAAATCCATTCACACATCCACTACGACCAAAAAACAACATGTGAAGTACTCTTACACAGCTTCCCTTTGGTGACGAAGCATCTTGAGACTCCAGTAGTTACTACTCTAGGCTGATTTAGACGTTAACCCAGTGGACTGCAGGCGTAAGTTGCCATTCCCCTGCAGTCCACCATTCTCCTTTCTTTTGGGATAGCGAAGTAGTTGAGGGATGTTTGGATAATCACCCCGTTGAGCCTCCTTTTTATATCAGTGCCACCACATGAAGGCATCCCTCTCCCTTTAGGATCCTACAGGCACTTATTACAAGGGCGCACAGTAATTGGAAAATGTTTCTTCCCAGGTTTGGTGGCTACATCGCGGAAAAGTCGAACCGCCAGTCGACGCAGTACTCGGGGTAAGATTCTCCTTATTTTTTGTTAATTATTAATATTCTACAGATAATATAGGAGATGATTTGTCCTTGACATGGCACTGTCATTACCAGCACTATCCCCATGACGCTTTTCATTACCACCATCATCACTGCCACCATCATCACTACCACGACATAACCGTAGCCCTCACCTTTTCATCACACCCCCACCAGATCAACACCATCGAACACACACCACCACCACATGATTACTGGTTGCAAACCACGATTCCACCACTGCCAGACCATACCACTACCACCACCACTACCAAACCACACCACACCACTACCATCACAACCCAGACACACCACCACCACCACCACTACCAAACCACACCAATGCCACTAACCAAACCACACCACCATCACCACTATCCAACCACACCACCACCACCACAACCACAACCCAACCACACCACCACCACCACCACAACCTAACCACATTGCCACCACCACAGCCCAACCATACCACCATCACTACAACCCAAGCACACCACCACCATCACTACCAAACCACCGTCCCTCCGTCACCGTCCCTGACCTCTCACAAGTGGACAAAAATACTGCTGGTCTGTCGCCTCAAAAATCTACCATCTCTTGGGAATGTGGTCGAGGGAAATGTTCAGGCAGGGGAAGGGGAGGCAGAAGCATGGAATGAAGGGCAAGGCATGAGGCAGGCAGCGGAAAGGGAGACATAGGTAGGCAAAAATAAAGCCAGTGCGAGGCGGAGAAGGGGAAGGTGGATTTAGGTAAAGACAGTGTGAACACAGTAGGCAGAGAAGAGAGCTGACAGGTATATATTGGCAGAGAGCGAGACAGGGAAGATACGAGGCGAAGAAATGAAAGGTAAACATGTGTAGGGAGAGAGAGAGAGAGAGAGAGAGAGAGGTGGATAGGTAAACAGATTGATACGAGATATATAAGCAAATGTAAAGAAAAATATGCAGATTCCCCACCAACAGGGATATTACCCAAATGATGAAGGATTATACAGTAAAGGCAAAGACTCAGACCCACCCCACCGCCTCCACGCCCACAGCAGTATTCATTCAGCCAGTCTGGAGGGTGCACTGCTTAAAGTTTGCCTTCCATCAGCGGGTCATTCTCTGCTCTTTACATTTTGATATTGTCTGAGTAAAGTGCAATTTCACCAAGTATTTAACCTCCGTGATTTCGCCTGTGTGCCGTGTCAGGACCTCACCCACTCAACCTTTTTTCTTACCTGCATCAGTTCACCAGGTTCATATCTCATTATTTTGTTCAACAGTCAGCCTTTCCACCTCTTCCATTCTTTTCCAGCTCTTTCTCATGCTTTTTCCTGACTATACATTTCCCTGCTTCCTGAATCAGTATACTCGAAACAGTTAAATTTTTCCTCACACTCTTTGTCATTTTATATCATACTTTAAATCACTGTTTTACTCTTCCTTCTTTGCTGACTCGTTTCACTATTCAGTTTACACAGACCCGTATTCTCAATGATTAAGGAAACTCTCTAGCACCTTTTCCTTAGCGATTTATTTTGGATGTGGCTGGTTAATATGCGCCTCCTCTCTA
>NC_136999.1:53159694-53182194 GCF_032717465.1 Coenobita brevimanus | reverse complement strand
ATGAGACTAAACACTTGGCCTGAGTTGCTTGCCTGTCTTGGGTAATTGTACATTGTAAGTGGGTGTCTCAGGGTAATGCTGTTGGCGAAATGTTGCGCACTCTTTCTTTACCTGTTTATCTACCAGCCTGTTTGTCTGCATGTGTGTTTGGCTGTCTTTCTGGCCACCTACAGTACTAGCTACTTATTTGACTGTTTGACTGTGCTCCTAACTTATTATATCTACATACCTGCCTACCTGCCTGTTTGACTCTATGCTTCATAACTACATACCTGTCTACCTGCCTGTTTGCCTGCCTTCCTGCTTGCCTGTCCTTCCACCGGACTGCCTGCATGCCTGCCTACCTGCTAGCCAACATTGAGCCTTGAGCCAAAATAACCACCTACTGACCAGTCTACGAGTATCTGATACTTGCCTGCCAGTCTTCCAGTTAGCTAGCAGAAGTACTTACCTTCCTGCTTGTAGGTTCAAAGTACTGCTTACGTACTTATTATTCTTTCAACCTGCCTGTTATCCTCCTACCTGCTTACCTATTTGCCACTCTTTGTACTAGCTTACTTATTTATCCGCCTACCTGCCATCCTTCCTACCTGCCTACCTACCTTCCTACCTTCCTACCTGCAGTTCTTCCGACCTGCCTACCTACTTGCCTGTCCACCGGCCATCCTTCCTACCTACCATTCCTCGTACCAACTTACCTACCTGCTATCTTTCTTGTCTGCTTACCTATCTGTCATCATTCCTACCTACTTACCTACTTGCCATCCTTCGTGTCAGCTTACCTGGATGGCATTTTCTTACCGGCCTGCCTGCCTATTGTTTCCCAGAAATGTACACAACAGTGCTCTTAGATACAAGACAGCTAGCTCCGGGTCTTGTAAGTCTCTCTCTCTCTCTCTCTCTCTCTCTCTCTCTCTCTCTCTCTCTCTCAATGATGAGTGTCTGTACCAAATCATTTTAGGGTTACTTCTTAACCAGCAGTGTCCTAAGCGTATCGCCAGCTTAACATATATATTTTTTTATCTATCTGGTTTATTTTTCCAATTATTTGCCATTTTATTTAATTTTCCCTCCTGTTCCAATATTTTTCTGCCATTTTGCATAGGCACTGCTTCATCACGCAACGCAACAGAATAAGCACTTCAGTACGCGGGCGCCATTTGTAATATATTTTTCGTATTTCCAGATGACTATATTTGCTTAGTAGTTGCAGTAGTAGTAGTAGCAGTAGTAGTAGTAGTAGTTGATGTTGATGTAGCAGTAGTAGTAGTAGTGGTAGTAGTAGTAGTTGTTGTTGTTGTTGTAGCAGTAGTAGTAGTAGTAGTTGTTGTTGTTGTTGTTGTTGTTGTAGTAGTAGTAGTAGTAGTAGTAGTTGAAGTTGATGTAGCAGTAGTAGTAGTAGTGGTAGTAGTAGTTGTTGTTGTTGTTGTTGTTGTTGTAGCAGTAGTAGTTGTTGTTGTTGTTGTAGTAGTAGTAGTAGTAGTTGTTGTTGTTGTTGTTGTTGTTGCTGTAGCGGTAGTAGTAGCAGCCCCATTTTCATCTGGAATGTGAACCCAGTGGACTGCAGACTGAATTTGCACTTCTTCTGCAGCCCACCATCCTTTGAGAGTTGGGAAGTTGAGGGACGTTTGTATAATTGGGCAGAGGAGCGGCTCGGTTATATCAGTGCGACCAAGTGAAGGCGTCACTTTGCAGCACCATATATTATTCAGGATATATGAACAGAAAGGGTTATACAGTGTCCTCATGTCGCTCTTCCCTTCAGGACTCCTAAGTTGAATAAAAGCTTCTGGATGTAACAAGACTAAAAATGCTCACTGACTACAAAGGGGCAAAGCAATATGTGTGGAGGCTAGACACAGATAAAGACCCCGGCATCCTCCCACACGCAGCAGTTCTATCTGAAAGGTGTGGAGGCTGCAAAAATGCGTGAGAGGCTGGCTGTAATTAAAAGCCGGGATGGACAGAAAGGAGGGGAGTGGAGAAAGCTGCGAGGAGAGGGGAATTGTAAGTGAAAGGAGAGGTGTGATGCAATGAGAGAAAGAGAGAGAATGATGAAACAGGGGAGGTGTAGGATATAGAAGGAAAGTAAAAGGTGAAGGAGATGGAGGGGAATCAAATGGCGAACAAGGACTGAAGCACGATGGAACAATTCAATATAACTGAAAGAAAACTGAATATTTAGTGAAAGGCAAATATTTCACACGGAATCAGAAAAGCGAGAGAAAATGTGAAAGGTAGAGCGAGTGACAGACTGGGAGAAAGGTGGGAATTTCTCACTTACTCTGAGTCTACTGAATGCTCTCTCTCTCTCTCTCTCTCTCTCTCTCTCTCTCTCTCTCTCTCTCACACACACACACACACACACACACACACACACACACACACACACACACACACACACACACACACACGCCTGCTGAGACCTCCCCTGAGAGCAACATATGGGCAGCATTCATGGTCAGTGCATCTCATCCCCCGCTGATGGTGGTACTCAAAGCGGGTCATACCATCCAGCATTATACCGATACAGAGAACACTACGGAGCCCAATATACTTAAAACAGACTGGAGGATATGGGACCAGTGGAGTAAGAGTAACCAGCGTGTGATATCCCTTATTATTTTATCACAACACAGGACGCTCCAGAGATCAGGATGCCCAGAATAGACCAGAAATGTGGACGCAAGAGAGGATGGAATAAGAGTGACCTGCGTGCTATGTCACTTACACCGGTACACAGGATGCCCCGGAGCTTACTATGCAAGACCAGAATATGTATATACAAGAGAGGGTAAGCTAAGGATATTCACCGTGTTGTGTGACGTTATTATACCACATCACGGGACCCCCCGAGTTGGCTGTGTTCAGAGTAAACTAGAATCACATGTTATCGAAGGAGGATAGACAAAGACAGGAGCAGTCTATCAGAGGAGAGTCATAGAGCCAGAGATAACTATACGTGCACTGGGAGAGGTTAGACTGGAATCGCCAAACTCAGCCAAGGGAAGGACACGATAGCATAGGCAATGGGAACGGAATGGGGCGTCACTGTGATTGATATAGACTAAACTAAGATCATTAAACGTGAGATCACCATATCGGAGACAAAGTTCTCTAAGGTCACTGTACTCGGAAGAGCATAGAATAGATGTAGAGAAACTTGGACAGGAAAAATCACCTTACCAGAGAGAAGGCAAACTGCACTCGTTGTGGCTTGCGTCAGAGAGAGTGTAAAATTGGAGCACTGAAGTCAGAGAAGATGAGGGATTTGAGATCACTACATACAGGACACAGTATATGAGTAGTAATGACAACCTTAGGCTCATTTGAACGTGAACCCAGCGGACTACAAGCTGATATTATCCTTTTCCTGCAACTCACCATCCTCCTTGTGGAAGAGTTAGAGTTGATGGACACTTGTTTTATGGCTAAGTGGAGCAGATCTGTTATATTGGTGCCACTGCATGAAGGCTTCCCTTTCCATCCCCACACGGTAGGTTAGGCTTCCCTTTTCATCCCCACACGGTAGGTTAGGCTTCCCCTTCCTTCCCCACATGGTAGGTAGGTTAAAACGATAGCCTAACTGGAACAGAGAAGACGGATGGCACACCATGTAGGAACCTGGCAGGAGGGAAGGCCCCTGAACCTGGCCATTAGTGGAACTGTCTGTCGTTACGAGTATGTATGGCTGAAGTGGTAGCAGGTGCTGTAGGAGAGAGAGAGAGAGAGAGAGAGAGAGAGAGAGAGAATGTACACTTGAAAGCAATAATCGCCATCCTTCCTGGAAGCCACAGCCGCTTGCCGTTATATGGGGATGGATGATCGAACATACCAGCCAAAATGGCTTATTTCAAAGCTGCCTAGCTTCCACCACCAGTTGATGGCTCTGAAGTGGATGTTGTGTGAGAAGGAACGTGAAAATAATGTGATGATACTAATTGTGATACACGGCAGTAGTAGTAGTAATGGTGATGGTGGTGGTGGTTGTGGTGGCGGGAATCGTAGTGGTAGTAATAGTGATAGTAGTAGTAGTAGTAGTAGTAGTAGTAGTAAAAGTAGTATTAGCAATAGTTGCAACCCCGGGCTCATTTGAATGTGAAACCCAGTGGACTGCAGGCTAAAGCTGCCCCTTTCATACAGTAAACCATCCTTTTGGGGGATAGGTAGGGAATGAGGAACTTTATATATCTACGCTGCTTCACCACCCAGTTATATCAGTGCCACCACATGAAGGCGTCCCTCTCCAGCACTGTGATACATAGCTATTATATATCATTTGTGGCGTAATTGGCCCACAGTAAATTAAAGAGGATATTGCGCCATAATTCCTGACGATATTGACGGTGCAACAGGAAGTGTGATGGCTAATGTTGTTGATACGCCAATAAAATGATAATGAAAATGAAACCTAGAGTATTTTATCTAGTAACTTTAATTTTATATGATGATGATACTGCCTCAAATGCAGTGACGTAATTGTGTTGGTGGTGAATCGTGGAGTATTGTATTGTGATGTGCCATGGCATGCTTTTTAGGATAAGCTATAGTCTTACTGGATATATCATTGTCATCTTCATCATCCATACTCATTCCCTCCCCCCCCCTAGGTGGGGTTAGGTAAGGTCCAGAGAGTCAAAAAAATAAAATCATAGAATGAGGTACTAAACAAAGTTTGCCCAGTTGAATGAGTCATATTCCCATTCACTCACTATTAAAGCCCGCGGAATACTGGCTTCACCTAATAGGTTAAGAAATATTCTGTACATAACTTCGAACTCGCCTACCTGACAGTCAATCCGATGACTGCCAAGTTAAAAAGGGATGCCAAACTCGGGTCATACATTCCTCCGCACCCGTTTCATCCAGCCATCTCGGTCACTTGTATGTTCCTTTAGCTTCGTTACCTCCCATACCTCTCCTTTTCACACATTCATTCAGAATATCTATCCTCCTTTTAGGCCTACCACGCGTTCTCCCAGCTTCAGATTCACTTAGACATACTTTTTTTTTCACCACTGTTCACATCCATTCTATCCACATGACCATACCATCCATGCACACTGTCGTGAACTCTGGCGACCACAGACTTCCTAACTCCACTTTTTCACAAATCACATTATTCCATATACTATCCACTCTCCGCACTCCACACTCACTCCCCAGCAACCCTATCTCCACTGCTCTTCCTTGTGACTTTTCATTTCATGCAACACTATAGTCTCACACCCGTATGTTACAGTAGGCACCAATAGGGTTCGATAGGGGAGGGGAGGGGAGGGTTTGACTGAGAAGGTTTAGACTTGGATGGAGTGAGTTAGTCTGTGTTATGTACCCCAAGTGCGATGATTGGCATGGCTAAAGATAATATGTTCTCCTCTTGGATATAACTCTCTGGTTGCTGTTAATGACAGTGTGAGAAGGAATGTGGAATGAACGTGATGATAGTGTGATTTATAGTAATTATATGATTTGTGACGCGATTCTTTCTTTGTAAATTATAGAGTAGATGATGCTATGTTCCCTGGCAGTATTGAACGTGATGCACAGAATGTCGTGTGTGATGATGAGGTGGTTGTGACAATTTTTGATAATAATGAGGTTTGTCAAATTAGAAGGAGGGTTGAATGATACATGAAGGTGTTGTTGCTTCAGTTGTGAGGTGGAATGATTGCTTCGGTAATGAGTTTGAGACATGAAATAATACAGTGCATAATGGTGTGGGAGGATGAGTGTGTGTGTTTGGGGGAGGGGGGGTATAATGTTCCTGTTACAAATATGTGCATGATGGTGTTACTGTGGCAATTTAATTAGTAAATATCAAGGGCTTTGTGTTCAGTTTGCGATAGATTACAGCAGAGTTAGCTATTTTTCTTTCACATTAACTGGGCAGAGATTATCGTCCTTTCGTAGCTTATTTCACATAGCTTAATAGAAGAATAAGTCAGTACTGCGGGTCTACATTCCTTCCATAGCACTTCATCGTGGCTAGCATCATTTCCCGGTTTTAAAATATTACTTTTGCACAGCGTTCGTGATGGAGTGATGCCAGTTTTGCGCATGATTTAAAGAGAGCAGAGCATTACTGTTAAGGAATGGCTTTAAACGTATTTAGGTGATTATTATTGTTGAAAATGGTTAATAATTTTGTTGAATATGGTTATTATTAGTTATAGTTGGAGTTTTGAAGGCTCCGCTGGTATGTGGTATTCCTGTTACTTTATCTCGCGTAAACTAAAGGACTAGAGTGGGAACCAGTGTTTATGGTTGGGTAAGTAAAATACAGAAGAGGACGGTACCATATTAAAGAAGGGGAAAGTAGTGCTTGGAACCATTTAAAAGGGACAAAATTATCATTCTGAAATCACCTGACTCAGTAAAACGGAATCAGTTTAAGAGGAATAGAAGTGGAAGAATATAAATGAAAAGTATAAGGTAAATTAAAATACAGGCAATGGATAATGAAAGACCAACTAACAGGGTGTATGTAGGTGAAGTGGAGGGAGAGAGAGGGAGGGGTAGACCGAGGATGAGGTGGAGGGATGGAGTTGAGAGGTATATCAGGGAGGGGGGAGTGAGCTGGTGGGAGGGTAGTCAAGTGGTGGGTGACAGAGTGACTTGGAGGAGTTTTGTCTGCGGCCACTCTGCGGGATTAGGGCGTCGGGCTATAGATAGATAGAAATTGTAAGTCAGAGGGAATAAGATGCGACGAGAATGTTAACCCTTGCTGACGATATTCTTCAGCTGAGGGAAATCGTCTTGAAGTGAAGGATTAATAAACGGTATAAATAGCTATTCAGGTTCTGATACATGTCCTGATGTGAATAAAATCGCCTGGGGAGCAAGAATATAACTGAAAGTACATGTCGGATTGAATGGGTTAAGTGGGGTATAGTCCCGAGTGGAGGCTCATACTGCAACTTAATCCTCTCAGCCTTACTTTACTTTACTTCTTTACTTAACGTTACTTTACGAGGTCAGTCAGGAGCCAGGGGAGCCACGTTAAACCGTTTATTACAATGGCGATGAAGAATTATGTCCTCCCAGCTTGTTAGTGTGGCAGGTTTCATTACACGAGGCGGATGTTGCTGGCTCCAGGGCGATGTGGCGAGGGTGGGGAAGAGAAGGCTAGGAAAGGGTTATGTTGAGCTTAAAAGGGAGGAGAGATTTAGCTGTGGTTAGTAGGCTTGGGCAGTAGTAATAGTAATAAGAGTGATGCTGGAGGTAATGTGGTAATAGTAGCAGTAGTAGTAGTAGTAGTAGTAGTAGTAGTTGTTGTGATAGTGATTTTTTCGGCTGCGTATGGTGTGGGTGGGGTCAGAGCAAGGCTGAGAAATGTAGAATAGAGATAAAGGTTCGAGCAAAGCAAGTAAATGATGGGGATTGGATTTTGTTTTTGTTTTTTTATATCTTCTGTGTCTTATCAATCCTAATCAAGACCACATAGGTATTGTACTTGGCTTCGGTTTCAAAATATCTCTTCCTTTGAGGTGTATTCTGCACATTAAACCCCAGTATTATCATGTACGTTATTCATGGAAACAGTCCTGATATTAAAACAAATATTAATAAGATACAAGAAAATGCTAAGGCGTAATGAGCAAAATATATCGTTGAGGGAGCCACGAAATCTCCCCCCATCACGCATCAGATAAATGACTCCCCCACAATCTCATTCAAACTTTCAAATCTTCCTCCCCCAGCTTACCGAACCAGAGTTAATGGCCTTCCCTCCACTATCTAGAATTTATCTTGATCTTTCCCACTTAATGACCCCCACCTCCATCCTTCCACCATCAGCAGCTGTCTCACCCACCATAAGCGTCCTAGTAGTTCATTATATCAGTCCTTCATTACACACAAAATTACCAGTTTTTCCCAACACCAAATGCACTGCTCCTTTAAACCTCTATCTTCGTGTCTTAGACCCAGTGTTCTCTAGCAGTCACATCTATCTTTCCCAGTATGTCCCAAATGTTCCTCTAAACCTCCAGCCTTCTTCAGTGCTTTTAAGAGTACCACCACCACTCCCACTATCACTTCCTCTGCTGCTTCTTCTTCAGCGTTATCCCTTAGAAATCTAGTAATATCATCCATTTCGGCCCCATCATAACTTCATCCTTAGTAAGACTCTCCTGTCGCCTCTCCTCGCCTACTCGTAGCCTCATCGCTCACGCCCGCCTCATAATATATCATCTCCCACACCTCGTCCTCGCCATTATCCTGTGTGGGCTGGCTGTTAACACCAAGGACTGGGTTGTTGTAGTGATGATATATGCACCACTGAGGCCCACATACATTAGGGGAAAGGACAGTTGTTGCTTTGTTTCAGAGTATCGTGGTTTACTAGATGTTTAATTTATCATCGTCAGAGATTCACAGACCAGAAATCCACACACAAATGATAACTCAGATGAAGAGCAGAGTGCCAACTTTAATCAGTATATTACAAATGATAACAGAACAAACCTCACTCTTATTAGACTTCTAGCCAAACACAGTGTTCTGTTTCTCTGTGTCAGGTACATACCCATTCCCGGCTCATTAAGCAGAATAAAAACCGTGAGAGTTTATATAAAGTGTGCTGGAAAAGCATGATTCTTGCATATCTTTATCAATACTGTATTTCCCGATTCCTTCCCAGCTTTCACTAGATGAATATTCAGTGGTACAGTTAATTCTTTCCTTTCACCCAAGTTGAAACCCCCTGCTCTCCCTTACTACATGTCAAGTTTGCTTTAAAAGTGCTCACATCGTATCATTTTCCTATCTCTTTAACATACCCTACCTGAGAAAAGGGAGATTAAGTGAAACGCTGCTAGCCATCACAGTAGACGGTCATGAGAAGAAAAGTTAGTGGTTGTTTTAAATGACGTAAAGCTAAGGCATATTGTGTGATTTAGTGCTAGAGATTGAGTATGATTTTTTACACCTTTTCAAGATCATTTAAATCACCTTCATCACTCTCATGCCCGTCAGTCTGCTTTCGTCCAGTTGATTTCCATCGTTATGCATATTCCCTCAACATTTTCCATATTCACTGTCGATGCCTGATCATCTAGTGGATTCAGGTGGTATAACCAGATCGGACTTATGAAATTTTACATCTTAGGAGCGACCGAAGTTTACTGTTCATATAATGCTACTCAGGGGTCATTGAGGCTGGTTAACTTTGCCTTAAATCTCGGGACTGAGTAGCCTCGCCGCGGGTCCTACATTTCTGGTGGGGCGAAAAGGGATTGGATGATACACATATAGCTTTTCCTTTCACACAAAACCACGCCACACACTCTAACCACACCTATCTGCTCGACTTCGCTCGGCCTTGTCTCTCCCTCCACACATCCTCGGTATCTGCGTATCTCACTTTATACGAGACATTAACTCCTAGATCCTCAGCCGTTCATTTTCATTTCAACGCTTCCAACTGGTCTACTTATTCAGGCCTGTTTCCTCGCCCCTCACATTTTCATCACGCCGCAGTCAGATTCTCTCCACTCTCCCCTCGAAAGCTGCTCCACTACACCCACACACATAGCAAACCAGTCACCAACACCTACGCAGTTCCATCTGATATTGTAATGTACTTAACAATGCCCTTACATTTAGACACCTCCCTCCTACATGTTACTCTCTTTCTCTCTCTCTCTCTCTCTCTCTCTCTCTCTCTCATACACACACATACACGAGACCTAGCATTTTATAACCCGGTCTGAAGGCAATGTAGTGTGATATGGTAATGTGTAGGATGTAAAATGTATGATGGGCAGATGAGAGGAGGTGGAGGTGGAAATGGAACTGGGTTGGCGTGTATGTAAAACTGAACTGGTGCGGATGTGTGTGTGTGTGTGTGTGTGTGTGTGTGTGTGTGTGTGTGTGTGTGTGTGTGTGTGTGAGAGAGAGAGAGAGAGAGAGAGAGAAAGAGAGACTAAACGAACTGGCATATGTGAGTGGGTAGAGGGATCCCATGTTATAAAAAATTGGTCTCGGAATAATGCATCTTGATTTTTGTTCTCCTTTGTATTGATGCGTGTGTGGGTGAAAGTACGGTTATATACACTAGATATGCATAATATGGATGCTGGTTTGTTAGTGTGTTGGCGTATATGTGTGTGTGTGTGTGTGTGTGTGTGTGTGTGTGTGTGTGTGTGTTGGTGTTTGTGTGGGTGTATGTGTGTTGGTGTTTGCGTGGGTAGATAGGTTAAGTTCCATTTTTCCCTGCACAGCACAGTTCAACATATCACACACTTAACCACATGTACACACACACACACACACACACACACACACACACACACACACACACACACACACACACACACACACACACACACACACACACACACACACACACACACACACACACACACACACACACACACACACACCATAACTAAGAGAGAACGCGGTATACTAGGGAGAAATGTTATCCCAGCCTGATGATGACGATGACGATGATGATGATGTGATGATGATGAGAATGAACAATAATGAATAGTGACACAATACACAACTCAAATTTTCAACAGCACTGAAAAATGAGTATATCCCTTAATAATGAAAAGTGGCTCATGTAATATTTTTGTGACAGTGCCGTGGCTGGCTTCACCGGAAAAATGCATTTAACTGTTAATTAACTCAGGTAATGAGGAAGAGCAGGACAGTTGACACGCCGGGAGCATGGGGGGGGGGGGAAGGGGAAGGGAGGGGGTTGATGGGAGCAGGACGAGGTGAAAGGTAGGCGGAGAGTGGAAAGGGTAGGGGTTGATAAGAGGAGGGGGAGGTGGGGTGAAGTTAGTGGTGAGGTGGGAGTGAGGTGTTTATAAGCTTGGTGATTGGATCTGTGGTAGAGAAGAGGAGGAGGAATTGTAATCATGGTAGTGGTGAGGTGGGAGTGAGGTGTTTATTGCATGGTGATTGGGTCTGTGGTAGAGAAGAGGAGGGGGAAGTGGGATGTACTGTAGTTAGTGGTGAGGTGAGAGTGAGGTGTTTATTGCTTGGTGATTGGGTGTGGGGTAGAGAAGAGGAGGGGGAAGTGGGATGAAGTTAGTGGTGAGGTGGGAGTGAAGTGTTTATTTTTAGGTACTGGGTATGTGTGGCTAATGAAGTGAGTTCCGCTGACGCACATGTAGGTCACACAGGTACCCATTTGATGTACAGGTAACAAAGCAAAAAATATCACACACCTGGGGAACGATGGATGTGAAATTGAGCGAGGGCTATAGAACACACCGGAATCTATTAACCTAGTGCCTAAAAAAAAAAAAGGAAAGAAAAAAGAAAAAAAAGCACCCAGAATGTGAGCTTTGGTGCGATTTTGAGTCCTAATGATTACCGAGAATATTATTTGCACGTATAATCACAGGATGCCCCATATATCACGAGGCTACGTACATTTTTCAGAATGATACGTGCGGTAAGGTGTGCAATGCTTTTTTTTTTTTTTCCTTGCTGACTACACAACCATAACGTATGCGCATAGAGTGGCACATTTATAGAATCTCCTGTGTAAATACTTGAGTAAAGAAAATCTAAAATAGAACAGCAAAGGCAGGACTTTTGATTGACTTCAGACACACACAAATATTTATAAGCCGAAGGTCAGTGTACAGTACTCTTGCACACACAGACAGAATCACATACATGACGACAGGCAGGCATACTGTACTAAGAGAAGTTGAATGATGTACTTAAAAGAATATAAGAAATCAGTGGAGAGGATGGAGAGCAAGAGACTAACGAGGTGAGTGTATACAAGTCAGGTGGAGGGGCGAAGAGGGAAGGGGAGGTCAAGGATGAGATGGAGGGATGGAGTGGAGATTTATATGAGAGAGGGAGCTGTGCGCTGGGAGCAACGCAGTGAAGTGGCATTGGACAGGGCGACATGGAGGCGATTTGTGTGTGGCCACCCCTTACGGGATTGAGGCGTCTGGCAATAGATAGATAGAGACTTAAAAGAACGTAAGAAACCAGTGGGAAGTAGTGAATAGATTAGTTACTCAGCCACACGTGCTATAAATGACAAAGAAAATGAAGGCCGTGTGAAATTCGGAAAGAGGGAACGAGGATCAGTAGACAGTGGCAGAGGATGACTGGAGGAGGGAAAGTCGATGGTAGGGAAGAATGACTAGAAGGTGGAGAGAAACCAATAGGGAAAAAGGAAAAAAAAGAAAAAAGAAGTGGAGGGCGGCTGATGGAAAAGAAGTAGACAGAGAAAAGTAAAAACAAAGATGCAGAACGTGAACATGAAAAAGGAAAAAAAAAAAAAAAAAGGAAAGAAAGAGGCAGAATTGGAGGATGAAGATGACTGAAAATGGAGAGGATAAAGGGCACCTGATGTGAAGGAATAAACCAATCAAGAAAGGAGATAAGGGTAAGAATAAATGAATGGGAAAAGAAAGATGAACGAGGAAAAGATCAGACAGTATCCGATCAGCCGTCACTAACTCTTCCTCGGCCTTTTCATCAATGTCGGCTCATCCCATCGCATTTATAACACCTGGATTATAAAGGAAGAGGTAGAAGCAGGTGGGAGATTGAAGGTGGGGTGAGGGACTGGAAGGAAGGGAGCAAGGAGCATGGAGAGAAGAAGAAACAGATACAGAGTAAACAAGAGTGAGGTTGGGGAGAGGAGGTTGGAAAACTGTTAGGGAGGATATTATGTAGGAAGTGGGGATATGGAGTCAGAGAACGTGGGGAATGAAGAGGGAGAGAGAGGAGAGGATAGAGTGGAGAAACGGCTGGGATCAGGAGCAGATGGAAAATAAAAAGAGGAGGAGGGGGACGTGGAGAAGGAACGGGGTTATTTAGACGCAGAGAGGAAAGGGTAGGAGTCAGAATGGAAGGCTGTGTAGGGTTTCTGTTAAGTGGTGCATGGAAAGATAAGAATTAGAAATGGTAATGAATGACAGTGAGGTAGTTTGAAAGGCGAAGCAGTAACGATGGTAAATAAGCAGTAAACAGTAGGGAGAGGAAAGTCAGAAATTGATGCAAGAGACAGTGAAGCAGGTAACATAGCGGTCAGAGTATGGCAAGAGCAAACCTGAAAGGGCACAAGGGTGAAGCAGGAATATACAGTAAGCAAGTAGGATCAAGGGTGAGGCAGGGACAAGGGTAAGGCAGACAGGTGTGTGGGCAGGAACAAGTATGCTAGAAGCGAAAATGAAACAGAGGATGAAAATGAGAGGGAAGACTGTCCTAAAACCTCACACACCCCTGGGGCCTCACCTTGCCCTCCTGTTTATTTCACGCCCCTCTGTGCACTCCGGCTCACTCATAATATGTCCTCAGGGTAAGCAGGGGGAACCAAGTACGTGTAGCCTGAAGGATGACTGAATAAATTAGTTGTGTGAGAGGAGCAGGGACAAGTTGGGAGAGTTTGTGAGGGATAGACGAAGTGGAGGGAGTCTTTTTTCGAGGTTACTTAAGATATAATAATGTCTACATTTGTGTGTGTGTGTGTGTGTGTGTGTGTGTGTGTGTGTGTGTGTGTGTGTGTGTGTGTGTGTGTGTGTGTGTGTGTGTGTGTGTGTGTGTGTGTGTGTGTGTGTGTGTGTGTGTGTGTGTGTGTGTGTGTGTGCTGGCAGCAGTATTTACAGGAGTTGGGTGACCTAGGTTACATGTTGTGCGCTGAGCATAAAGTTCAGACAAGCGCTTTACGGCCTCATTGTGCTTAGTACTTGGTCATATGAGAGCCCCTTCAGGACCGCGCTTCGCCTTGCCTGTAACCAACGATGTGTGTGTCGACGCAGGTGCATGAAAATCCACGGAAACACCCCGATGCATTCCACGTAATGTGAAACCAGTGGGAACAGTTCCACTTCTCCAGTTCTCATCCATGCCTGAACCCCCTCTTTGCTTATCTCCCCACCTTTCTCTTTTGATTAGCTCTTTGCCCACTTGCCTACGTGCTACCTCTGCTCTCCTACCTCTTTCATGCCTCGCTCGTTTCATATTCCTCTGTCTCTTCCGTGCCCTCCTTTCTGTCTGTTCGCCTCCTGCCTGCCTCCCTGCCCCTGTCATCGCTCATGGTTATTCGCCTGCCTCCCTGTCGTGTCCCTGTCACCCTCCTGGTTATTCCCCTGCTGACTGCCTGCTACCTGCTCTCTGCTCTCCTCTCTGCTTATTTCCCTGTCGACTGCGTCCCACCTCCTGGTTCACTGTTATGATGTTGATGGTAATGTGATTTGCCGACATTTTCCTCTCCACTTAAATCCTGTGGGAGATGCAGAACAGGAAACCGATGAGAGAGAGAGAGAGAGAGGGAGAGAGAGAGAGGGATTAACAGGCTTCCTCTTCCAAGATTCCATTTTTTTTTTCTCTAACTCTTTGTCCCCCAGTTCACAACACTCGATTCCCCTTGAGACAGATTCCCAATACACCGCCATCCTCCTCCCTCTTAGTATCGAAAATCAGCTACACGGACCGTCTCGCGCAGTCCGGTCCGATTTACCGTACATTGCGAGACTGATGCCACTCTTACCGCTCAATGCCACGACCTAGTCACAGTGCCTGGCCAGAAAGAGGAGAGGAGAGGGTGAGAATGGAGCCAGTGTTGTTGGGAAGGACGTGGGAGGAAAGAAGAAATGTGCATGAATTTGGGAAGGTTAATCGAAGGGGGTGAGAGGGAAGGAGGAATGAATGGAGAGACGTATGACGGGGAGGGGAGGACTACAGAAGGGAGGGAGACAGAAAAACGGTGAGAGAGAGAGAGAGAGAGAAGGAGAGGGAGAGAGATAACAGGAAGGTGATGGCGGAAGATGACTGGAAAGACTGAAGAAGAGAGGCGACTGAAGATACTGTCAAGAGATAAGAATAGGAATCAAAACAGTCAAAAAGTAAATAATAATATAATAATAATAATAATAATAATAATAATAATAATAATGGAAGGTTACTGGGAAAACTAAGAGAAAGTCAACTAATAAAATCTACGAAATGGTGAACAGGAAGAGAGATGGATATATTAAAATCAAAAGAGGAAGAAAAAAGAAAAAAAAAGAGGCATTGAATGGCTTACAAAACTGGCACGCAAGACGCAAGAAAACAGAGAAGGTAAAATATCTTATGCATAGGAGCGGAGATGGAGAATATCACGTGTATACTGGCTCACTGTGTGTCGAAAACAGAGTGACGTATTGCGCATTCGGGACTGACCAACCTTATATTGCAAGTTGGTTTGGCTAAGTTCAGTCTAAGTTCAACCCAAATGAAGTTCAAAGTTCATTCCTCCAAGTCGCTCAGTCACCCACCATTTGACTGCCCTCCCCCCAGCTCACTCCCCCCTCCCTCATGTACCTCTCAACTCCATCCCCTCATCCCTCCAAAATTATGCGGAATAATATTGAATCCTTTTGTAATACCGGGATTTCCTGAGCTAAACGGGATTTCTTGAGGAGTGTTGAAATTTTTACGGGAAAAGGATTAATTCTATTCTCTTCTGCTTTATCGCCACAGGCTTTAATCCTCGAAGGTGTGGCCACAAACAAATCGCCTCCACGACTTCCTCTCCTCTACTTACAAGCTGCCCTCTCTCCAGTTCACATCCTCCTCTCTCATATAACTCTCCACCCCATTCCTCTATTTCATCCTCGGTCACTCCCTCCCCCTTCCCCCTCCACCCCACACACATACTCTCTCCTAGCCAGTTAATAAAAAGATAAAATGTCTCTAAATGCAACTGTCCAAAACACATTGCGGCGAACAATGGAGGTTGTTTTGGCTCCTGGCTCGTTTGGGTGGGAGAGTGATGGAGTGCGGTAGTGTGTCCATAGTGAAATGTGGAAATGGAGGGGTAGTAGAAAAGTGGATGGGAGGAGGAGGAGGAGGAGGAGGAGGAAGAAGAAGAAGAAGAAGAAGAAGAAGAGGAGGAGGAGGAAACAGCAACATACCTTATGATCCTTTCGAGGCTGCTTGTTACAGAGTAGACTATGACTACAAGATCTAATTCTACATGCTGAAGGATAAGGATAGTAAAGCAAGGAGGAGGAGGAGGAGGAGGAGTAGGAGGAGGAGGAGGGGGAGGAGGAGGAAGAAGAAGAAGAAGGAAGAAGAGGAGGAGGAGGAGACGGGAGAGAAACAGAGTGGTGAGATAATTGTTGCATGTAAGTAGTCATTATGAAATGGAATAAGGAACTGCAGGTGAGTCACGTGAGCAGCTACA
This sequence comes from Coenobita brevimanus, assembly GCF_032717465.1. NCBI lineage: Eukaryota > Metazoa > Arthropoda > Malacostraca > Decapoda > Coenobitidae > Coenobita > Coenobita brevimanus. The sequence goes on along the minus strand of NC_136999.1, from coordinate 53,166,032 downwards.
ATACATACAAACGTGAATAGATAGATGTACAGATAAATAGATAGAGATACAGATAGATAGAGAGGGCGCTGGTAGATGATATAGATAGATTGATAGGAAAGACAGACTGGCACGGATAGATAGACAATTAAGAGACAGATAGACGGAGATCGATAGACAGACATACATACAGACAGACAGATAAATAAACATATAGATATATCAACTACATGCATGATATCTTGGTATTTGGAGCTACTGTTGACTCCACGAAAAACTGATCATTGTATGTCTTGAGATGGTTACATATGAGACGAAAATACATGCATGGCAATGGATTTTCATACGTAAGAGGTATTAAAAGCATAAATAACCAGAATAGTAGGCATCAGTAACGTAAATAACTGGTACATGAGGCATGAATAACACATAACTGGAATATGGGGGCGAGCAACACACAAAGCTTTCATGTAACGCGTGTCGGAGTGCCGTGCCTGGCCATTGATCGTCCTGTCACCTTGCCACTTCACGCCTTTCAAACCTTCACTCTGATTCGCGTGACGCATTAAGCTTCATGGGTTGTCGAACATTGGAACTCTTTTAGATAGATAGATAGATAGATGGAGTTCTAGTTTAAAGCGACAGCCAAGTTGAAGATCAAGAGCTGTATGTTTCGATTTAGAGTCTGTGGACCGCGACTGGGTTTTTATTTTGTTTTCATTTTATGTGCCTTTCAGATGGAACCAGGATTCCCAGGGCTTGGAAGCTGAGGGAGTGAGTGGAAGGCCTATTTCACACGGCTTGCTGTAGATTACTTCCTTCACTATCATAATTCTCTCCCTTTTCTTGCTTTCAGCACCGCGCGTCAGTTTACCAGCGGATTGGAAAAAGTGATACCATATTGACAATGATAATGATTGTATATTATTCATTATAACTGAATTTGTATTTACTTATTTATTTATTTATTTATTTATTTCTCACACGATTTTTTTATATTCTCCTCGAGGTGACATTAGGATATAGTGTTCCATGCAGCAGAATTCCATAAGGCAAAGCAGGGGCAAGTAATATAAAATTGAGCGTTTCTTTGCTCATCACACCATTTACCTCTTGACTTATTAACCATTCTGTAGTATATGAGTTGTGTGTGTGTGTGTGTGTGTGTGTGTGTGTGTGTGTGTGTGTGTGTGTGTGTGTGTGTGTGTGTGAGAGAGAGAGAGAGAGAGAGAGAGAGAGAGAGAGAGAGAGAGGCATTGATGGACTATGGCTGAATTACCGTTCGTGCGTCATTTTTTCGTGTTTAACATTTTTGTCCGGTTACTTCATTGGTGAATATAAATTACTTGGTAATACCTATATATTCTCCGTTCTGAAATTGCATGTTACTGACACGCGTAGTAAATATCTGAAGGTTGCTCTGTATTATCTGGTTGTTCACACACACATACACACACACACACACACACACACACACACACACACACACACACACACACACACACACACACACACACACACGTAGCAATCCAAGCATGTAACATAGATTAGATCCCAGCCTTATACTCTCACCCCGCTTTCCTCTGCATTGTCCTTGAGCCCGGCACCCCACGGACCCAGGCACTCTCGATACATTTAATAAACCCAATAAGCAGACGCCGCCAGTACAGTTCCATTGACCAGGACCCATTTCTTACACTCATGCCCCCCTGCTCACAAAAATTACTGCTTCATATTGCTTCCAGATTTCCAATACCAAGATTTTCTAGAGGCCGAATGAGTACTTTATATGGGTACCGTTACAATTAGGTCATAATTTTTGGCTGGTATTGGTTGTCATTTGATATACTTGGTAATTATAATTTGCATGATTCCTTATACACAAGTTGTTCTCGCTCGTTTCGCCCGCTCGAACACTATTTTCAAAGTTGCAGGGTGGAAAAGTGCTGCACCAAAAGTGTGTTACGTCAAAAACCATTAAAACTACAGCGGATCTAAGCACATCGTTGGAAAGGTCATGAAAAAGTAATTGGTGCTTTGTGACTTTCCTCAAAATTCGCCTCCGTAATATTGATAAAGTAGAAAAATAAAAAAAGACAGTCTCTTCACCAGAACTGGGTTGTCTTGGAAACTAGTAAAGCAACGGCTGACCTACGCACATCCCTGTAAAGCATACGGGAAAGTAATAGGTGTTATTTAAATGGCTTTAACCAAAATTCGTCACCATTTTGCTGAAAATAGGAAAAAAAGCGCCAAATTAAGCATCAAAAGTGGGTTGTCTCCGATATTATTAAAGCTTCAGAGGTCCCGTACACATAGCTTGAGAGTTAAAACAGAAAAATTAACAAGTGCATGAAGGAATACGTTTCGGCTTTTATAATATTATGTGGACGCCCAAGACTGAGTTATGATGGTGTAAGAACAATATTACATTTTTTTCAGCCTAGCTACGACTATACCCTATTCACTGTAACCTGTCCCAAAACTGCCATCTCTCCACCTGAAATGCTGAGTTGTAACAATAGCTTAACACTAGAATACGGTGCTAGTCACGAGGAAGTGCTGTGGAAAGGATATACAACCAAAGTAGTGTCTTTTTCTGCCTGTGAGCAACCTAAAATGAACTGCAAAAGGACGAAAATCGGGGCCAAGTTAAAATAAGTGAACTGTAGCAACTGGACGATTTTATTCAGCTGGGGAAATCCTCTACCACACAAGGTGATCATTATTAGTAAGGTTTAAAATCCGTGCCACCAATATCACCTTATTGGGAATGGTCACTGAAACAAATACAGAGATACGAAGCATACCGAAGCAGGGCTGTTTCTGTCGTTACTATCATTATGATCACAGAGGATATACGATTATGACGACAACAGTGGCAACAGTTCTCCTCCTCCTCCTCCTCCATCATCATCATCATCATCATCAACTAAAGCACCATCAACACCATTATCTTTACCAAAATAATTGTCATCACACTATCATCATCATTATCATCATCATCATCACAAATATAAACACATCACAACAAGTACTTTCATTGCCATCATCACCATCATAATTCTAATAATAATAAAAACTGTCATCATCATCATCATCATCAAAATAACATCAGCACCACCACTAACATCTGTCACAACAGCAAAACAGTGGCAAGCCTTTGTTTACACTCATCAAAGTCTTTACTGCAGGCCTCACTAAGCACTTCAAACATACTAATAATTATTTCGCATGATTAAAAACAATATCTTTTTTTTTTTTTTTTTTTTTGCACAGGTGATTAAAATAAAATGGTCAGAATTTATGTATGCACTGTAATTAATCCCAGAGTGACGCGACAGGCCAAATAATTACTGATTTGTTGATTTATGTATTTTTGGCTGGACGAACGAGTGGGGGAAACGTAATGGACTTTGTTGTTCTGTGAGGGTGCTTGAATCATTTATTACTGTGTGGTGGTTATATTCTCTCTCTCTCTCTCTCTCTCTCTCTCTCTCTCTCTCTCTCTCTCTCTCTCTCTCTCTCGTAGACGGTGTGGCGCGTGTTGTTGAGGTTAAAGAAGTGGAGTGTTGTGTTAAGTTTGTGATATTGAGAATTCTATGGGAGCTCTCAGTCTTCACACAGGGAGACAGACAAACAACCAGCAAGACAGGGGTGGGCGGATAAATATATAAATAGACAGTTCAGAGTAATGTATGTGTGAAGCCACCACCATCCCTGCCTCACCATCATTGAAACATTATTGATTGTCGACTCCGCTTCATTGAGACGGAACAACACACATCATTCCCACAGTCTGAGCTCGAAGTGAAGCAAGCCAAAGTCTTTCTCTCCCATTCCTCCCTTCACCTTCGCCGCTAGGAGGAAGAGAACGCGTTAAAATCTGAAGGAAAAAAGTGAGTGAGGATGTAAAGGAAAAAAGTATGAACATGGAAAGTAACTTAGTTGGACATGTTAGTCTGGTTTTAACTGTGGTGTCCCCTTCTGTTTCCCGACACACCACCTCCATCTTCTCTCTCTCTCTCTCTCTCTCTCTCTCTCTCTCTCTCTCTCTCTCTCTCTCTCTCTCTCTCTCTCTCTCGTTCAGTTTCTCCACATTTTCGAAGGCTTCTTTGATATCAACTTTTGTTTTCTTAAGTTTTCGACTAAGGTTCCTGTACTTGCATTTTTGTGTCTTGGTATTTTTCATCAAACTTCTTAATTGCTCCACATTTTTCTATGTTCCTTTCCATCATCAAACTGTTATTATCTTTCAAGACATGTAAAAAAACTGGCCCAAACTTTTCCTCGTCTCCTCTTTCCTGTATTACCTATTTTACCAACAACTTGAAGGATTAGGAATAGGAAATAGATGACAAGAAACAAGGACTTCAAGACTGGGGAAGTGACAGAAAAGGAATGACCCACCCATAAGTCCGCAGCCACACCAAAACAGTGGGTGGGGTGGCAAGATTAATGAGAATCAGGAGTGCTTGGATCCAGAATGAAATCTGGAAAAGAGAAATTCCTGTGAAAGATTGGTCTCAGAATAGGAAGGCGGTGGGCAAGAATTAGAAGTCTCTTTCGTTTTCTTTATGTATGTATTTATTTAGGTATTTCGCCATGTACCTTCTCTTTTCCTCGCCTAGTTTTCTGTGACGTCTCTCCTGGTGTTTATCCTGCCTCGCTCAGTATTCCGGTGGTGTGCTGGTGTCGACTCTCGCCTTCCCCTCCCTCACTCCCTCCTAGTTTAATTACAGTTTTTCTACCTCGTTTTTTCGGTAAGTAAAGTTACAGCCAACAATTTCTAGTTTTTACATATAGCTTCATGAGCTTCTTGTCCTGCCATTCATTGATTCGTCTTGTGTACGTGTGTTTGTGTGTGTGTGTGTGTGTGTGTGTCTTACGTATGACTGCCTTGTGTATGAAACAATAACAGGGTGTAATGCATTAAGCGTTGTATCTCATGTTGGTTGACGAAGGCATTTATTAGCGAAGTTATGTAAAGTATTGAAAACTCTTCGTGTCATGATGTGTACTACTAGATGAAAAATAAATGGATGAGATGAAAGAGTTGGAAATGCAATAAGATAGAATGACAAAAAAAAAAAAAATGGGAAAGAGAAAGGAGGGAGAGGGAACATATATATGTGTATGAGAGGGGTGACTGTTTGGAAAGAGGCCTGGAGGAAGGAAGTGTGTGAGGGAGGGATGGGGAGAACTTTTAGGGTAAAGAGGCTGCAGGGGAAGGAGAAAGTGGTGAAGGGGGGAGGAGGAGAGGGGGTTGAGGTAGAGGTGAGAGAGCACTACAGGCTGAGGATGTTGAGCCTAGTGAGGGTAGGACCCAGGGACCCCGTGTCTCTCCATTGATAGCATAAACAGACTGTGACTCTGGCGAGACTGTACGCTGTCCCTACCCTTCCCCTGCCTCACCGATCCGCTCCTCTGTACCTGATCCATCCTTTACACATACTGGTGGATAGAGCGAGAAGGAGAGAATGGAGAGCTGGAAAGATAACTGGGAGAAAAAGAGGGACGGAAAGGGAGACAGGAAGTTGGAGATATAAAGTTGGAGAGAACTAAGACTGAGAAAGTTGACGAAACTAGAGCTGAGAAGCAGTGGAAATGAGGTAATACGCTTGTAACAGAAAAGTATATGCAGATTTTGAAACAGAAAAAATCGAGAAAGCATGTGGCCAAGAATGTGAATGTAAGAATAATCGTGAAGGCGAATGTGAGTGTGTGAGAGTGACGGGGCAGGCGGTGAGGGAGAGACTGTGAGTGAATCAGTAAGCGTGAATATGAGTAAGAGTGTGAGTGGTAGGCAGGCGGTGATTGCGAGACACTGAGAGGCAAAGTTGTGAGAGGCAGGTTAGGTGTTACAGTCCCTATGAACAGGTAACTGCGAATGGGATAGCCTGGGAGAAAAGGATAGTGAGGCGTGAATGGGAGAACTTGTGTACGTTTTGACATGTGATGCTGTGATTAAAGAGAGAGAGAGAGAGAGAGAGAGAGAGAGCGAGAGAGAGAGACTTGCGTAGATGATGACGCAAAGACCATCCATCCATTAATCTTTCGCCTAGTCCTTTACTGCCCCATCAAGAGCGTAGGGGACCTGGTCTAGGCTACAAAGTTCCGATATATAGGCTAAGGTGAGGATGACCAGATTCACATCCCTGAGTGGCGCTATATGAATAAAATCCTCAACCAGCTGTTGGATCTAAACCCTTGCTAGCGTACGGTTGGAGCACTGTAAACCATTATACTGCCATTTGGTTATATGGTTACCACCCAGCGTTATATGGTTACCACCCAGCGTAGTAAATGTTTTCCCGGGTTACAGTAAACAGTGTGCCTTGTTATTCAGTGTAGAATCA
>NC_136999.1:53152194-53157194 GCF_032717465.1 Coenobita brevimanus | reverse complement strand
TAGTTGCACACACACACTCGTAAGCAATTACATTATCGTTTCGCCAGGTGGGCGCTAGCAAAAGAAAGAACTGGGAGAAGGAATGTAAGACATATGTGGAACAAGCATTTATGTTCTATCCTTTTTTCATTACAAAACACACACACACACACACACACACACACACACACACACACACACACACACACACACACACACACACACACACACACACACACACACACACACACACACACACAAAACCTTCATTCCTACAGAGACTGTGCTCATTATTCACCAGGAGCTTTCCTTTTGTTGAAACACACCCACCCCTCCCTCTCGTCCCACGAACCTTCCCCGACCCCTCTTCTCACATCACCCCTACCCCTTCCCCACACCCGCACGCAATGGAACAGTCTTTTATTCTGATTTTCCTTCTTCCTGGTTTCGTATGAAAGTTTGTGTCGTGACTGGTTGAGCATTCCGTGTTGTATGTCTGAGTTTTCATTATGCTGCTAGAGGAACCCAGAACGAAGGTATTCTGTCCCTTGAGGCAGTTCAAATTCTGCTCAGACTTTCTTCGCCTTCATGAACAGTTACCGTGCTTATCCCTTCTTCATAAGTAAGTGATGAAAGAGCTTGAATTAGATAGTATATTAAACAGGTTCTCAGCCAATTGTTTCATGCTGTTAACCTCGAAGTTATTAGATGTAAAAGAAAGGAGAAGATGGGTGGCAGATAAAGTGAAGGCTGGGGTGATGGGAGAGGAATTAGGTTGTGGTGAATGTGATTGACCATTAATAAATTCCCTCTTTAATCTGTCTTTAATCCCCTACTAGCATGACACATTCTTGAACTGTGAATGACAGTGACGTGTGTGTGTCTTACTGACATTCATATGTCGATTTATTGTAATATTCCACTCCGATGATGTATCGTGTCCGAGTGAGTAGACTGTCACTGGATTCTTTATATTCTTATTGTTAAAGTATCTCAGAGTAAATCTGAAGTGGGTTTCGGTATCAACTTACAGTTTGGTGGAGTTTAATTGATTTTCTTGAGTGCGTCCGGCTCTGGGAATAAGCCTAACAGCCCATTCTCCAAGGCCCAGCAATCCTCCTGCATATCACACACCACCACATGTCACCACTTCGACGCTAATACCCATTGCCCACATTGAATACATGCTAGGACTGTCTCATACAGGACTTGTGTGTTGGTACTTGCGGGGATGTTTTTACGACAGGTCGGTTGGTCTTACTGTAGATTACTAAAGTCTGTTTTTTCGAAATTTAAATTCATAATCTTTCCCAGCCCCAGCTGGGAACCGAACTCGCGTCCAACAAGATAGCAGACCACACACTATCGTCTCGGTGGAGTCTAAAACTTAGGGTACATTTTATCGACTTGTTTCAGGGTCAGGGGGCCTTTGCGATTTTTTAAAGGTAAAAGTTGAGCTGGCAGTTTATTTCGTGAATTTAGGAGAGAATCGTTTTTGCGGACCAAGTTCATAAATCACGTCGTATTTTGAGCTTAGAACGCATTAGAATATTTTATTACCTAAAGCCAGAAGTCATCTCACGTTTTTTTTTTTTCTGGTGTAAAGTTTAGGCCATATTTTAACGAAACTTAATTGCATTCAACTGCACGAATTCATCAAACAAGGCTTATTCTCGAAGTTTAAACCACAGTCTAGACCGCACGCATGATTGTGTGTGGGGGGGGGAGGGGGGCAATTAACTAAAAATAGTGATGATTTTGACTTTTTGTTCATTGCAACCAGCCTCTGAAAACGCACAGGTCCTTAAACTAGTGTAGTAACCTAACACAGTTCAGAGGCTGACCATGGCTGATCCAGGCTGAATCCCCCAAGCTGGGACCAATGAACCACATAAAAGAGAGATCCTAGGAGAGACCGCTACATCTCTCACCAGAAATACTTTATCCTGGTGCGGGCTCGAACAGCCCACCCAACTGTCGTGAAGGGCGAGCGCTACCACTGAGCTATTATGGCCCCGTGGCTGGTCTTAAAGAGCTCCGTCAGTGAATAATGAATGGCACACAGAATGATGGGGAGGAAGACTCGCCAATACAGCCAGCGAGAACAAGTAAAGACTGGCAAAAAGATGCAGTAGTGAGCGTGTGTGTGAATCGCCGAGGCCTGAAGTAAGGAATAATTATCTCCTTGAATCCTGTGGTGCATATTGTAGTGTATTCTTGACACTCTCAGATGGGTTTGTTCAGGGTTAGAGGAAACTTCGTGTGTGTGTGTGTGTGTGTGTGTGTGTGTGTGTGTGTGTGTGTGTGTGTGTGTGTGTGTGTGTGTGTGTGTGTGAAGGTTTGGAAAGCCTCATTTAACCATGTCACATACCAGATGTCTCCTTAAGCTGAATAAAATCGTCTGGAAGTAAGAAGAATAAAAAAAATACGTCCCCCCACAGGAGGAGTTAATGCTGAAGGTGTGGACTGGAAAACACGCCACGTCGTCAAGGGAAATATATGAAAATGGTAGTTCATGGCGGGGCTGATAAGAGGCGTGATGGTGAATGTTAGAGCGGGGAGAAGCCTTTGATGTGGCGGAGGGTTGGGGTGTGTGGGTAGGGGTGAGGTGGGGAAGGCAGGGGTGAGATGGGGTAGGGAGGGCAGGGGTGAGGAGGGGTGGGATGGGGAGAGCCGGGACAGAGGGGGAATGGAGCGAAGTGTAATAAGAGTGAAAAGTGTAAAAGTGAAGCGATGCGTGAAGTTGAGTGTGGGTGCAGTTACGGTGTAGATTGAGCGAGCTGGGATGTGCAGGAGAGAGAGAGAGAGAGAGAGAGAGAGAGAGAGAGAGAGAGAATCACTGTGCTGGAGAGAGGACAGGAAAAATTAAAACATTGAAAGAAGGGAGAGAAACATAGAAGATAGGATATAACGCTGATTGACACCAGAATTTCACAAAAATGTTGAAGGAGACGGCTGTGCTGAGATTGAGGTTTGGCTGAAAACTGGGAGAGAGAGAGAGAGAGAGAGAGAGAGAGGGAGGGAGAGAGAGAGAGAGAGAGAGAGAGAGAGAGAGAGAGGAAGTTAACGTGTAAGTGGACTGCAGCAACACGGCTTAACTTGTACTTGACAATCTATGTTGAAACTCCACTTGCTACCGAACAGTTCCCGGAAAATATAAAGCAGTAACGTGGCAGACACTCACCAAAGCTTGGCAGGCTGTTTGCACGCTATGTTTTTAAGGAACAGTTTTAATATCATGTGAAATACAGCGTTTAACCGTAGTTTGTTCTGTCTGGTAGCTTTCCACGAGTGTATATGTGGCGACATAGCAATATACAGTATATCACACACACACACACACACACACACACACACACACACACACACACACACACACACACACACACACACACACACACACACACACACACACACACACACACACACACACACACACACACACACACACACACACACACACACACACACACAAGCTTAATATAATCGCCTGAACATTCTAAGAAACAGTAGTGAGGCCATCTAAGCGAGGGAGTTATTTTTAAAACGAACTTTGAAGAATGAAATTGTGAAATCCTGGTTGGTAGTAGGGGAGGGATAGAGGTTCTTATTTATTTGTTGTTTTACTTAATATTTAATGTGCAAGAGCGAATTGTCGGGCTAAGATGTGGCACCGCAACTCCTACTGATCGGCCAGAACGCTTCAGAATTTTATATTGGCACCATCATCGTCATCATCATCATCATCATCATTATCATCATCATACTAACCCTCTTTCCCACTAACAGCTGAGGTTAAGGGCTCCAGATATAGGAATAGGAAATAAGAAAAAAGCCAAGAAATCATCATACTTGCATAATATTAGATTCGAACTGGTGGTACACACACAGTTGGTAAGGATAAAGAAAGGAGGAAGGAAGAACGAAGGGAAGGAGAAAAAGAATATAAGAACACATGAAAGACAGGCATGGAGATGACGAGACTTGTTTTTAGTGTAGTTGTTTTTCATTTTGTGTCTCATGTATTTCAAATGGGGATTCTTTTCATTTTTCAGACTGCACACCTCCACATACCACCACTCCAGCCCCCATCCCGAAGCGTTCACAGCCGTAAGTTATTCCCCTAGTTCTCTTAGTGCTTATCTGATGGCGCTGCATGTCCTACCCTTTCAAATACCTGTTTATTCTTTCGTTGATCTTTATTTCTGCCCTTTATTTAGCTGCTGCCAACTAACCCATGTCAGGGGTAGGAAGGGTCTTGTCGCAGCAGAACCGGGGTTAGGTACACACTTATTTTACAGCACATGGGCGGTAGTCAAGCTAATCAACAGCATTATATATATGTTTCTTGACGTGTTCCCGATGTCGTGTAGCGCCGCGAAGGGACATAGTACATTGCCCTGATACCCCAGAGGTTCACCTGGCCTGTTGTCATTTCTGGGAAGGAAAATTTTTATATCAGTCCACAAATACATATCACTTTATGGACACTGCCTCTCCTCCTCTAAAACTTAGTTCACATCAGCCTATCTTCCGTTCAGCCGTTGTATAAGCTTACAGTTTTCCAGCGCTGATTTACATAGCGCAGACTGTACGTAACCCCTGTCATAAGTCTATCATCCAGGAGATACATCAGACATATGCAAGACGCCTTTTCACTCAGCACACCCAAACCCACACCCACAAAAGGCATCGCTCCAACACACCCACACCACCCGCCACACGCCCTACCCCAACACACCCACACCAACAACACCCACCACATCTCCCACACCAACACACCTACACCCACAACACCCACCACACACCCCACCCCAACACACCCACACCCGCATCACCCACTATAAACCTTACCCCAAGACACCCACACCACCCACCACACACCTCACCCCAACACACCCACGCGGGTCCCAACGCACCTCACCCCAGCACACCCACACCCACGCCACACACCTCAGAACCAGATGTACTCGTCAACACGGATTCATGTATAATACGTGTTGGTGTGATGTATTAACGTG
>NC_136999.1:53029694-53147194 GCF_032717465.1 Coenobita brevimanus | reverse complement strand
TCGTTTATTCTTCCTCTTTGTTTCTTCTTCTCGCCCTTATTGTCCTCCCATCTTTCTCCTTACCGTGTACAGCAACCTTCACGCCCGTTGAGAAGCCCCAGCAATTAGCAACCCGATATCCAAGATGGTCCACATATAGCCCTTCTCTTCCACTCCGACGGGCGATATCGTGTGTTCTTGTGGCGACGCCTCATTCAACCTTATCATTATCCTGCATCGTTTATTCATTTCCTACTCCCACTGACACACCCACGCCCACACCAGCAGACTGAGCCGTTCGCATAACACAGAAGATATCGCCAAGAGAGTTTTTATTGAACTGCTGTCTACGAACCGCCCTGTATTCTCCATTTTATACAATTTGCAGTATCGCGGATCCTGCTGGGGCCAGGCTGGACATCCACACTTTTCCCTAAGGCAGCGAAAATGAGGTTTGGCAACAGAGGGGAAAGAGGGGGAGGGAGGTGGAGATATGTGAGGCGGGAGGGAGGGAGAGGTAGATGGAGGAGCAGACTTTACAGAAGGGAGAGAGAGAGAGAGAGGGAGGGAGGGAGGGAGGGAAGGGAATAGTGGTGAGGGTAGAAGAGGGAGAGGAATGACGGGAGTGGAAAGAAGGGGAAAGAGGATAGATAGCGGAGAAAGGGAAATGGGAATATTGAGAGGTGGGAGAAAATGGGAAGATGAGGGGACTGGAGGGGTAGAAGGACAGTAGTGGACAAAGGAGGGAGAAAAGAGGGGAAAAACAATGGGAGGAAAGAGGAGGGGAGGAGAGAGAAAAGAGGTCTGTCTGGCAATGAGAGGGATTTCCTTGTCTGTAATTACCACATTCTTATTCTCTTGTTGTCTCTTGTCCTTAGTATGATTAGCTCTTACTCAGTTACTCTTTGATCTGTTTATATTGCTTTAGAAACTAGAGCTTATTTTAGTGTGCAGCTTTGTCGACTTATTGCCAGACCAACTTTCCCCATGATGACTGCCCTTGTCCACGTTGGCGCTCAGTCAGTGGGCCTCACTCCTTTATCTTCACCATCAACCTTTTTCTATCGCTTATCTATCCATCTTTGCTCGTCTGTCACATCATTACTTCTCATTTTCTTGTATTCTGTCTTCTTTCAAACTCCTCCTCCTCCTCCTCCTCCTCCTCCTCCTCCTCCTCCTCCTCCTCCTCCTCTTCCTCCTCCTCCTCCTCCACCTCCTCCTCCTCCTCTTCGATGCCAAAGACCCACGGAAGGAGTTACAGAGCGGACAAACATTAACTCAAGCCTGTTTCTCACCCTTCCTCCTTCGTTGATTGTAATTTTCTTATCCACTTTTCTTCCCCCCTTCTCCGGTGTGTGTGTGTGTGTGTGTGTGTGTGTGTGTGTGTGTGTGTGTGTGTGTGTGTGTGTGTGTGTGTGTGTGTGTGGCCTTGAAACTCGATGAAGTGTCAGTGGAGTAATATGGCTTGAATGACAAAAAATGTAATTAGTGTAATAGTCTGTATAGAGTAACACGGAAACATTATTCTCTCTCTCTCTCTTTCTCTCTCTCTCTCTCTCTCTTTCTCTCTCTCTCTCTCTCTCTCTCTCTCTCTCTCTCTCTCTCTCTCTCTCTCTCTCTCTCGTCATCTCATAACCCTTCAGTTCTTATCATAATACAGTATTGTTTATCTTCTTCCACTTACCACTCTTATCAGCACCTCTCTCTCCATTCACGTCCAAGCTTTGTTCGCTTTTGTAATGTTTTCTTGTCTAATTTACTTTATTTGATTCTAATTCGTAGATTTGCTTGTCATTCCGTCTCGTACGTTTCCTTTTATTTGTCCTTTTTTTTTTTATAATTTCATTACTTCACATATTTCTTTGCTCTTTTTTTTTTCTCAGGCTTAAAATTCTCTCTCTTCTCTTCCCTATTTCTCTCACATAACCTTCACTTATCTCTGCCATGCAATAACTCTTCAGGGAGTTACGTCCTCCTCTGTACACTTCATAATTCCCTTCAGCACCACTTATTTTCGCCCTCACCTCACTACAGCCTCCTATCTTTCTCAGTTTTCTCCTCCTCTCTCACAATACTCCCACATTCTTCCAGTATACTATTTCTTGCTCCATTTTGCCATAACTTTATCATTTTTCTTTTTCAGTTCCTTCTTCCCCCTCCAACTTTCCCTCCTTCTCGTCCCTCCTCTACAGCCAGTCTCTGATCCATTCCACTGATTGCTCCCATCTTCGTTCTGGTGGTGGAGAGGGACGCCTTCATGTGGTGGCACTGATATAACTGACGGTGGAGCTGCCTGGTTATAAAAACGTCCCTCCTCTCTCCCCATTCCCACAAAGGAAGGTGATTGGTCGCAAGAAAAGGGAATATTCAGCCTGCAGTCCACCGGGTTGACGTCCTGCTTCTTCTTACTCACCTTTCATTATCTTCAGTCATTCTCATCCTTCTCCCTCTCTTCTCCTTCTCTCCCTCTTCCTCTTTTCGTCTTCTCTCATCTTTAGCTCCTTCTTCTGTCTTCCTTTTCTTTCTTTTCTCACTCTCTCTCCTCCTTCCTCTGACTTTTCTCCTTCTTTACTTCCTCTTTTCTGTGTGCCTCGTCCTCACGTTTTTCTTTCATCCTAGATCGTCCCACTTTCGCCTTCCTCCTCCTCCTCCTCCTCCTCTTCTTCTTCTTCTTCTTCTTTTCTTCCTCCTCTTCATATCATCATCATTCTCCTCCTCCTCCTCCTCCTCCTCCTCCTCCTTCCCCTCCCCGTTGACCGCCTCATTCCCCAGACGGCCCTTCACCACGATTGACTTTATCTCCTTCATGGACCCACCGCCTGATATCGGGCTGGGGGGAGGAGGTGAAAGATATCTCAGGAATGGAAGTGAAAATAGAAAAGTTGGTGAAGGAAATAGGAGAGAGGATGCTGTAAGGAAGGAAGGAGAGGTCGGAAAGGAGAGAGGAAAAAGACGGTGAGGTAAGAAGAGGCTGAAACGAAGGAAGGAAAGATGGACGAGAGCGTAAGAGAGGGAAAGAGACTATTGAGAAATGAAGAAGTGGTTCCTGGGAAGAATGGAAGAAAGAGGCTGCAAGGAAGAAACTGGGAAAAGCAGGAAGGCGAAGAAAGTGACTGGACGCTGGAGAGAGTGTGGGTAGAGAAACTCCTCTGTATATGTTACTCCATTCCTCAGATATGTGCGTGTGTGTGGATGTGTTTGTGTGTGTTTGTATGTGTATGTGTGTGTGTGTGTGTGTGTGTGTGTGTTTGTGTTTTACCTTTGAGACTCTAATATTTGATCTTCCTGTTTATTCTGTGACCAGGTGACCATGGCGCAGGTGTGGGGAAGGAGTAAGGGTGGGTGTGAAAGTCGAGTGGTTGGTACACACACAACACTTCAGTCTGTTCTGAGTGGTAGAGTGGGTCCATTTTCCTTACAGAACCTCGTTTGATTATCGAGACTTGGCTGCTAAAAAAATTGATGGAAAAGGAAATTATCTCACTGCAAAAATGACTACATCTGTATATAATTCCTCCACTGCTACGACCGGCGCGTAGCACCCGTCTAGCAGCAAACTCTCACCCCTTTTCTGTCCAACTCTCTAATGCAAGAGTCAACCGTTACTTCCAGTCCTTCATTTATGCAACAGGTCAACTCTGGAACTGTCTCCCTCTGTCTCTATTTCCTGCTTCCTATGATCTCCAGTCTTTCAAACGCAGTGTGTCCAGGCATCTCGAAATGAATGGATCTTGAATTTGGCTCTCTCTTGTCTTTTGTTTTTCTCTTGGAGGGAACGGTATTGCGGGCTCATTGCCTTTGGTTCCTTCTTCCTCACATAATAAAAATAAAAAAATAATAATAAAAAAAAATATTTAATTAATATCTTTACCTCAAAAACAAGACCCATAGCATAGAAGAGTTTACCTCCGGCTACATCAGTGGCTTTCCTATTGTACAGTATTGTCTTGGAAAAACAATAATCGCTTTGTTCCTTTTAGTTTATCTCGCAAGCTTCCACCATTTCTCTCTGTATTTTCTGACTTTCCATGTTTTCTCTTTACATCAGTGCCTGGTTTTACTTTTGTCACTTTTACCCTCAATTTCCCCACCATCTTTCTTAGGCATTTTTTTTCATCTCATCATTCTTAGTCCTTGGTTTGTTGCGTCCTCCTTCTTCTGTCATTCCCAGCCTCTACCTCGTCCACTTTAATTTCCTCCTGCCTCCCTTTCACACCTTCAACTCCTGACACCTTTCAACCCACCCGTCTCCTGCCCCCCTTCCATCCAACACGCACAGACTCCTCCACGTGATCTTATCCTGTCAGGACGCAGAGTGGAGTCAGCTGTTAGTATCGACCACTGGAAACCTCATATGACCCTGTATGACCTACTGTGTATTGGACACCTGACGCAGCCACCACAGCTCACCACTACCACTGTACCTGCTGCGGTCCCAGTTATTGCTCAGTGCGGGGAGGAGGAGGGACTATGAGGAGATGGGGAGGTTCGTAGGATAGTGAATGGGTGAGGAAAGGGAAGGAGAAGAGCGGGGTTTGGAAACGAGGAAGAAAGAGGGGAAAAAAGCGAGAGGAATGCAGAGAAGGAAGGACTGTGAGGAGAGGGGGAGGTTCGTAAGATAGTGAATGGGTGAGGAAAGGGAAGGAGAAGAGGGGAGTTTGAAAGCGGGGAAGAAAGAGGGGAGAAAAGCGAGAGGAAGGCAGAGAAGGAGAGATGGTTAATTTATAAACTGGGGATGAGTGGATATTGACATAGGTTATTTGCTTCTTATATTACCAGATCCACTCTTTAGGTACGAGTATCTTTTAACAGTGGTACATCAAGAACTCTGTAGACCAAACGTGGGTTCGGGGATGTACTGTACCTGACCTGAGTCGTTAAACTAATGGAGAGAGTGAGTGAGTCAAGCCGATCACGCTACTCGACACTCGCTAAGCGGAGTATCGTCTTCATCTTCACACCTGTTGGGCGTCACGAGCTCACACAGTGCGACGTGACGGTGTTGAAACCTGATTCCCGTAATGTGATAGAAAACCCCAGGATCGTATCTCCATTTGATCGCGAAAGATGAAATATTAATACTGGTAGATTCTTTAGGCCACCATATCGTAGCAACATATGAGCCAGTCTCTTGCGATTTACCAGACATGACAAAATCTCCCCGTCTAACAGCGTTTTTTAAGTCCGAGCCTGCCTGCTTGCCTACCTGCATGTCCTTTACCTGCCTACCTGCCTGTCTTCTTCCCATCCTATCTTTCTGCTTACCTGCCTGCATACCTTTCTACCTGCCTGCCTACCTACCTACTTGTCTGCCCGCCTGTAACCTACTGACTTACCTGTCTGCCTACCTGTCCACCACCCTACCTACCTGCTTGTCTGTCAACCTTCCTATCACCTTGCCTGCCTACCTTCCTGTCTGCCTGCCTACCTGCGAGCTGGCGGCTGCAACATGATGCGGAGCTGGCAGATGTTGGGCCACTGCCATTTTTATACCGCAGGCTGACACACCAAAACACATACTTCCTCTGCCTTTGCCTCTGATATGGACCCAACACTGCGACACACACACACACACACACACACACACACACACACACACACACACACACACACACACACACACACACACACACTGGGGGAGATCATGATTGCCAGGAAACTTTCAGGAAAAAAGATGGGCAATAGAGAAATGGAAAGAGAAGCCGAGTGTAGATGGAAAAGGATTTAGGAGGAGAGGGAGATGGCGATGCGAGATGCGGGAGAGAAAGAGAGGTAAATGAAGAAGAGATAGATTGAGGTGAAATGTGAGACTGTATTTTTAGAGGATCTGGAGACCACGTAACGCCTTTTCCGTAGCAGTTTATTCTGAACATTAACCCTCAGTAGCCCAAAGTATTATGTTCATGTAAATTGTGTCGACTGTAACGTGATATCGATAAGGTAGATGAGAATGTTAAAGTGTATTATCAAAACTAAATCGCTAGAGAACAGATGCAAAGAGGGAGGAAAGGAGAAGGGGGAAACTTTTGAGTATTTTCCCTCTTACTCTTTATGTGTGTTAATGTGTTCTGGTGTTATGTTTCCCTGCCTGTGTTATTGTGTTCTGGTGTTATGTTTCCCTGCCTGTGTTATTGTGTTCTGGTGTTATGTTTCCCTGCCTGTGTTATTGTGTTCTGGTGTTATGTTTCCCTGCCTGTGTTATTGTGTTCTGGTGTTATGTTTCCCTGCCTGTGTTATTGTGTTCTGGTGTTCTCATGTGCCTGTGTTATTGTGTTCTGGTGTTCTCATGTGCCTGTGTTAGTGTGTTCTGGTGTTCTCATGTGCCTGTGTTATTGTGTTCTGGTGTTCTCATGTGCCTGTGTTATTGTGTTCTGGTGTTCTCATGTGGCTGTGTTATTGTTTTCTGGTGTTCTCATGTACCTGTGTTAGTGTGTTCTGGTGTTCTCATGTGCCTGTGTTAGTGTGTTCTGGTGTTCTCATGTACCTGTGTTAGTGTGTTCTGGTGTTCTCATGTGCCTGTGTTAGTGTGTTCTGGTGTTCTCATGTACCTGTGTTATTGTGTTCTGGTGTTCTCATGTACCTGTGTTAGTGTGTTCTGGTGTTCTCATGTGCCTGTGTTAGTGTGTTCTGGTGTTCTCATGTGCCTGTGTTAGTGTGTTCTGGTGTTCTCTTCTACTTCCTCTTTGTCTGTGTAGCCTACTCATTCCTCCTCTGTTTCTCCCTGTACCTGTCTTTTTCTCATATTTACTTCCTGAGTCCTTGTCAGTCTAAATTTCTATCCATCCACCTGTCCCCATGCCCACCTGCCTCCCTACCTGGCATCATCCACCTCTCTCTCTCTCTCTCTCTCTCTCTCTCTCTCTCTCTCTCATCTGCCGTACCCTGATGATCCTCATATTGTGGTTGCCTCCATGTCAGGGCTTAGCCGGACCCAGACTTGCTCACTCACCGTAATTTAAACTTTCTCTATAATTAAAGTTGATTGCATTAATTATTATTTTTTCTGTGGAAGTAATTGTATTTTTAACAGTACTTTGGAGGGTGTTTGAGAAGATGGAATGTTCCCCGCCTGTGTGTGTGTGTGTGTGTGTGTGTGTGTGTGTGTGTGTGTGTGTGTGTGTGGATGATAATGTTTGCTTTTTTTTTTTCTTCTCAACTTCTAAATAAATATCTGGTCCCAGTCTCACAACCCAGACTTCCTCTTGCTATAGATCTTTCACCATTAGTCTTTTATCTCCGTCCAAACTTGAGACAAACACCATCAAAGTTTTGCACTCCCAGGTCTCTCCAGAGGCTGTGTGCTTATTCTGTATGCCTTGGTGTTTTTATTTTACTAAGGAGGGGTTCTGTACAATGCCTATTAATAATGAGGGTATTACTGCTGAGAGAAGTGGTCATTTGTATGTGTATATAGGGTGTCTCACGATTTTTACTTTACTGAGATTTCAGGACTTGATTCTGAGGCAAAATTTGAGTTATAATTACGCAGCTACAATTACTGATTACTTTATGGTTTAATTATGAGGAAGATCTCGCCTTTCACAAGGGCATCAGTAATTTTAAGGCTGTAACTGTTCATAATTAGACCCTTGTAGGTATTGCATTATCTTCTCGAAATTAGCCACAGAAACATCTTCTGAAGTTTTTAAAATATCTTGCAGGACACCCAGTAGGTAATTTTACTTCGCCTACTGAAGTCGGTGATTATGTAGTTCTCCTAATCGGCTTTTATCACTTCAGAGCTTTGGAATCACTAAGATATTTTATTCAGGTCAGCACCAAACCACGTTGTTCAACTGAGAGGAATCCTGTGGGTCAAAGAGTTAAGCTACGTGTCAATTGTACAGTAATCTCGTATATCTCGGTGTTGTGTTTAATCTCCACCTGAAAGTTACCTGAGCTTCTTCCTGTACATGGCCGTACCCTTCAACCAGGATCCTTGGCCTGTGTCTCCCGCGTAAATCAGGCTACAGTGTTACCTGGTGTTTTGATTTCACAGTTCCATGTTCATTTTTTTTTTTTTGAGGAGCATAGGGGCACAGGACCAGTGTATTCAGTCTTCCCGATATTTAGGGCTAAGGTGACGAGCCTTGTTCATCCCTGAGTGGCATTTTGTGTACAATAATCCCCAGCTAACTTTCGGATTTAAACTATTGCGGGTACCATCCAGTTGGAGCGCCTTGATTCATTAAACCACCTGGCGTCCTTGGGTTACTTATCATTCAACGCAGTAAATGGTTTCCTGGGTTAAGGAGAGCCACTCTCGGTGTCACTCAGTGTAGAGTCACCGGCAAGCAGCACTACGTAGAGTAAATGGATGGTGTTGATATTGAGGAATTATGCTCGCCTGTGGAATACAACGCTTCAGGCTCGACTTGACACTCTTCAGGTCAACCATTTCCATAAACAGTATTTTTAAATGTGGGTGCAGTTCGTCCATGAGCCACCTTGTGTGTTGTGTGTGTTGGTGTCAAGCCTGTGTTGTGTTGCTGTGAATATTGGATGCGGCTGGAGAGTGGCCTGCACCTGTCACCTTGTTCTCTCGTCTTACCTGTACTTCACCACAGTTTCACATGAGACTGATGGTATTATTTTATGAGCTGTTGTCGCTGCTCTTACCGGTCTTCTTCTTCCTCTTCATCATCATCATCGTCTTCTTCTTCATTAAAACTTACACCCCTGTGGGAGGTTTCTTATTTTTGTCAGTACTATTATTATTCTTACCTATTTTAAAATTATGTATTTCAAAGGCTGTATGGCCTAGACTCTGGAGCCTTCAAACATGGTCAGTTTAGTCGGCCAGCTGTCTGCGTCTTTTGGCCAACATAGTGGCAATCCGTCAGCCGGATATCCGGATGTTATCGGGAACACAGAAAAGTGAGTCTGCCACTTTATTTCAAGAACCACGTAAGCCATAAGCTGAAACCTTACTACAATATAGCCTTAAGGCGGACACAGTGCAGAAAGGAGTATGGTTCCAATAGGGTGATTATTCTCATTTCCAGATATTCCGGATGTCACCTGATTTTCCATGGAGGATTTAAAATTCTAGAGCCACGAAACTTGGTGGACTTATAGACTGTGATGACCTAATGTGACATGCACGAGATCAGCAACCTTGACCTCAAGGTACATTATAGCTCTGCTTCTAGTAGGCAATGGCTGGGGAAATTTTTTTTTTTTTTTTTTAATTGTCCCTGGACAATTTTACGGTGTTATTGTTATTGTTTTATTATTATTATTATTATTATTATTATTATTATTATCATCATCATCATCATCATCATCATCATCATCACCATCATCATCATCATCATCATCATCATCATCTTCACATTTTCCATTTGGATTGCTGATAGAAAATACTATCAAAAATCTTTTCACTGGAAATATATTCAGCTTCTCTGTGTCTGTGTTGAAAAGTGACTAATGCAGAAGAACAGTGAAAAGGCGCGGTGAAAAAAGGCTAAATGGGAGAATAATGAATGTAGATAAGAAAAAAAAGCCAGACTAAGTAAACGGAAAGAAGTAAGAAGGAGAGAGAAAACAAACAGAAAAGAAAGACTGAAGGAGGAGACAAGGAGGGCAACAGAGACAGGCAAGTGGAGTGCAGGAGAACTGAAAATTTAAGAGACAGGGAGGGCGGGAGACTCGAATGGGGAGGAGGGAGTCAGTAGCTCGTGAGAGGACCTGCGAGGCAAATGAAGGGAAGGCGAGAAGAAGATGAGAGAGAGAGAGAGAGAGAGAGAGAGAGAGAGAGGGAAAGAGAGAGAGAATTCCCTGTTTTACACCCGATAATGACTTCTTTTCTTTCCCACAACACACCCACTTTCCCACAGCACACCCACTTTCTCACAAAACACCCACTTTCCCAGAACACACCCACTTTCCCACCACACACACTTTCCCACAGCACACCCACTTTCCCACAACACACCCACTTTCCCACAACACACCACCACCTTGCTACCACATTCAACACAGAACACCACAAAAACACTGGTAACACACATAATCCTCTACTGAACACGCCACCACACACACACACACACACACACACACACACACACACACACACACACACACACACACACACACACACACACACACACACACACACACACACACACACACACACACACACACACACACACACACACACACATTCTCTCTCTCTCTCTCTCTCTCATTCCTCTATAGAACAGCACAATCACCACCACCAATACCATACCAAGCTAGTTGATAAAGAAGTTGTTTTTGTCCTCGGCCGGAGCAGGGGACAGTATATGGAGTTGAATTTTGCTAAAACAGATGTTACTAATATACCGTAAGACTCGCTGACATGTCGAAAAAATATCTCCGCTAATACCAATACAACAGTTCCAATTGAGACAGCTCTAGCATGTATTCAGTATTGACGGTGGATGTTAGCGCCCAAGTGATTACATGTGAAAGGTGTGTGATACGTAGAACGACTGCATGGCCCCAGGGAACAGGCTGTTAAGTCTATGTCCAGAATCGAATGCTTAAAAAAAAATTACCCCTCAACTTCACACCGTCCCCCACACCGCTACACACTGCACTACCCACCACCAACCCTATTCTCACTCCCCTCTCCCACCCAGCTTAGCGAGAACATAAATTCATCTTTTCAATGGACAGTACATTATTTGCAGTGTGAAGTTTCCGCTTTGCGCTTCCATTTGTTTATCTGTTGAGGTCAGGGGAGAGGTGTGAGGATGTGAGAGTTTGAAGGCATTGGAGGTCGCTCTATACTTTATCACTAGAGTCTTGCATTATCAGAAGGCACTACGTATTTCAGCCGGCGATAGTCTTGTTTGCTTTGCGGTTTTCGTCTTCCCAGTTTATAGGGCATCTCTCATCACTTCCAGCGTTGTTCTTATGAAGGGTATTAACATTTTCAGCAGTTTAGTGTCCTAGTTGCAGTTTAGAGTTTCTTAGTTTAATATTCTGTCTGCTACCTTGTTTCTTTCTTGACAAGTGGTATAATGTTACTATTTGCCTTGCCCCCTTTCTCTCCTTCAAGCGCCCCTGTTGTCCGTCTTCCCCAAGCATATATCGGTGATCAGGTATAGTTTATTCACTTTAAATAGGCGGAGAGTATCGTCCTTTTGTAGCTAAGTTCCCGTAGCTCAGTAGCAAAATAAGCCAATGCTGTGGCTCTACATCCCTTCCATAGCCACTCTTCGTGACTGGTACCATATTATACTTTTAATCTCTTGATATATCTCAGAAATGGCACTTTTACGGCTAGTGGAAGTGGATAGAGTGTAGTGTAGTTGAAGTGGATTGAGTGAAGTGTAGTTGAAGTGGATAGTGTAGTGTAGGTGTACTGATCACACAGCAGGAGATGTTTGTGGCTGGGACAGAAATTGGAATTAATATATCTTTTTAGACGCCCTTATTGAGACATCTGTAGCCAACCCCGTCCCTCACTCTCCCTCTTTCCCCCTCCCAACCCCCTCTCACCCCCCTCCATCACCTGTCCACTTCCTCCCTCTCTCTCCTATCCCCTCCCTCACTCCCCCTCGGCCTTCCTCTTCCTTACTCATTCTTCCTCATTCTTCTTTACCCCTCCTAATTTCCCTTACCCCCTTTCAAATTCCCACCTTCGCCACCCCTTCTCTTCCTCACTTCTTTTCCAACCATCTCTCTTCCACATCCTTCCTTCTTTCTCCTACTCTCTCACTATCTGCAGACTCCCTCCCTCCCTCCCTGCTTCCTTCCTTCCTTCCTTCCTTCAATCCCTCCTTCCTTCCCTCCTTCCTTTCCCTCTCTTTATCCACGTCTGCCGCATCCTTCCTTCTGCCCTCTTCCTCCCGCCCCTCCTCTCCCCACCTCAGCTGCTCACCCCAGCCTGAACACCCCAATACCTGTCTTCATTACATCACTCACCGCCCTCCTCCCCGCTCCCTTATTCTCTTTACTTCTCTTACTTTACACGTGGTTTTGTTTTCAAGTTCAAGTTCAGTGCCATAATCTTTTGGTTTATGAGAGAGAGAGAGAGAGGTGTAGATCTCTGCACCAGGTGAACACGACTATTAGCCTTGTTTGTGTGTAAAATTGAGGCACAAGATATTTTTAGATATATCATGTATTTATATAGTGTGTGTGTGTGTGTGTGTGTGTGTGTGTGTGTGTGTGTGTGTGTGTGTGTGTGTGTGTGTGTGTGTGTGTGTGAAGAACTTGTATTGCTGTGCAAGTACAGATGTCTTCAAAGAAATGGCTAGAAAGTGCGGGAAAGAAAATGTCGCGTGAAAGCATACCAAATGAAGACAGATATAAGGGAAGGAGAGACAGGAGGAAATATACGAGAGGGTGAGAGATTAATGGATGAGAGAAGGGCAGGGGCACGAGGGATGGGTGGTGGACGGTAGGGGGCGGAGGAGAGGAATGGAGGAGGAATAGAAATGAGAGAGAAGACGAGAGAGGATTCGGAGATGTGAAAGGAAAAACGGACTGGGAAAAGAGATCGGAATGAGTGTAGTATTGACGAGAGAGAGAGAGAGAGAGAGAGAGAGAGAGAGAGAGAGAGAGAGTGGGAGGAGGGAACAAGTAGGAAAGAAGGCACTAGAGGGGAGAGCATAAAAAAAATGTGAAGTACCGAATGTAAGAGTTGATGGGGTAGGGAAACAAGAGGATATGAGACGATGAGAATATTCAAGAGAGGCAGGGGCAAGGGAGGAAAGAGGTAGAGGACACTGGGAATATAGGAGGACACGGAGGTACACATGCAAATATAGAACCAGTCATCAGAAGCACTTGATGTTCAGAGAGGAGCCAGATGCAGTCGCACTAAAAACAATGTCACGTATATGCAGGAAAAAATAAACACCAGCATGAGGATTTATGGTCATCAGCTCCTCAGACTAAAAGAATGTGAGGAAGCAGTGCCCAGAATCACTCAGGTGTGTGATTGTAGTAGTAGCAGTACTTGTTGCATCCCTGGGCTCATCTGAATGTGAACCCAATGAACTGCAGCTAAATATCCTTTTCTCTTACACCCCACCGTCCTGCTTTAAAGGGGATAGGGGCGGAATTGAGGTAGGCTTGTATTGCCAGGCAGCTCCACCGTCCAGATATATCGGTGCCACCACATGAAGGCGTCCCTCTCCAGCCCTGTGTGTTACAGTATTTTATAAGCATGAGAGAAACGTGAGGAACAAACGGGATGAGGGAAGAAAGGTACTGGTAAAGAAGATAAATTTACGTAAACAGTAATGAAGAAGTTATCTTATTAGCACGAATATAGCACGAGGGGTGTGCTGATGAGACAGGGAGAGAAAGAATA
The DNA here is from genome assembly GCF_032717465.1 of Coenobita brevimanus. Taxonomy (NCBI): domain Eukaryota; kingdom Metazoa; phylum Arthropoda; class Malacostraca; order Decapoda; family Coenobitidae; genus Coenobita; species Coenobita brevimanus. The sequence goes on along the minus strand of NC_136999.1, from coordinate 53,133,903 downwards.
ACGAAGAGGAAGAGGATGGGAGGTGAGGAGAGATGAGGTGATTGCAAACGGACCTGAAGAGACGCAATGACAGCGAGAGGAATGTAGACTTGAGGAAGAGAGGAGAAACAGGGAGGGGTGGAGGGGGACAGGCAGAGGTGGAGGGACTTAGGGAAGGGTGGTGGGGAGATGTAGGGATGGAGGGAGATAGGACGAGGTGGAGGGGGGCAGGGAAGGGTGGAGAGGGAGAGGAAGGGGCTGTGGGCGACCGGAGGAGTGGAGGGGGATAGGTAGGGGTGGAGTGGAACAGGGAATAGTGGAAAGGACGAAGGAGGGGAAGACAGAAAGAAATTGAGATGAGAATTTACAAGAGGCGTTGGTAGAAAATAAAAGAGAATGATACAGAGAGAAAGGGAGGGGAACTTGTGAGAAAAAAACAAGAGAGAAGAAGATTAAGGAAGGGAGAGGGAGAGCTTAGCGAGGATGGAGGGAGAGGGGAAGACACAGGGCAGATGTAAGGATGGCAGACAGACGATGGGAAGACGTAGAAAAAACAGTTAAATGAAAAATAAAATGATCGGAAAACAAATGCGTGTAATATAGTTTTAAAATTGGAGTAACAGGGGCATAAAGAGAGAGAGAGAGAGAGAGAGAGAGAGAATTTACCGCTCATCGTATTGTCATTTCTCTAACCATCACATTTTTACATGCGTTCTCACTGACCAGCTGTTCTTCATTTTTGCTTCATTTTCCAGCCTTACACAAACACTCTATTTCATTCTCACCGATTCTTCATCTTAGCCAAATTTCACTTTCTTCCATTCACAGCAACCTCCATCATAAAAATTCATATTCCCTGTGTAATGCAATTTTTTTCTTCTTTCTGAGCAGGTATTCTTTTTTTTTTTTTGTCAGTGTACCCACTCTTTGTGCGTTATGCTTTCCTCTCTCGCCCCATCATCACAATCTGCTTCCTTCCTTTTTTCCAAATTGTGCCTCCCGTTAACATATATTTCCTCATACACCACTCTTTCTTTCCTTTCAGCAGCGCACTCTTCCATATCTCCTGTCAGTCCTTATATCCAAGTAATTCATCCTTCTCCTCCACTACCCAACAATGCATAACTCTCTGATTTGTCATATTCTTTCCACTTACATTTCCCCTTCAAATGGTGCGCGTGGCCTCTCCTGTTTTTTTTTTCCCTCAGTCCTTTTCTTCCTCTTTATCATCCACTCACTAGACTGTGAGATGGATCCTCGAAAATATAAATCGAAAGTTGACTAATTATATTTCACCTCGTATTCCTGCAACATGACATCTGGTAAATTAACAGCTGCATTGAAAGAAAGGGAGGATGTGCAGGTTCTTTGAGGATGAAAATGTGGATATATGCAGACTGAGTTCATTTTCTTTTCTTTTCTTTTTCTCTTTTTTGGTGGGGGGGGGGTAAAAGTAATAGCACTGCAGTTCCTGTGTACTTCGCCGAAAACTTCCTCTTTTGCCTGTGTTGTTATCTTGATTTCTTTCATCATCTTGCTTCACGTCCCACTGATTTGGTAGTTATGTGCAATTTCTGCCTTAAAATAATTTTATAGATATTTATAAAACTAAACTGCTGTTATGACATCAGTTTTCATACAGGAAGACACATAAGAGTTATTTTAAAATGATAATTATGGAGAATTATCAGGTAGAATAAGAGGTAAAATACAACCGTGATCATGAATACGTGAATATGATAACCGGAGTCAGTGGGTCGTACTCGTATTGTCGCAGCCTTAAGGGATTCTCAGCCACCTCATTCTTACCTGTTTCATTTTGTATGTCACGTTATTATCTTCTTGTTTCTTGTTTAAGTCAGCTACATCCATATTGGAATAAATTAACACCTTCTCGTTCCTGTGACTCTTTCTTAGGTATATATTATCGTCTTCATACCAGATGGACGACCAAGAAACAGAGTGACAGTCCAGAGATGGAGTGAAAGATGCATAAAGAAAACAAGATGACGAGATGAGATTCGGGGATTTTCTGGGACTGGATGGAACAGTCTAACAGCGAATAGGTCAGAATGGGGTAATATGGGTGAAACATTTGTATTGCAGAGGACTGACTCCGGGTAAGGATGATGATGATGATGATGATGATTTAGGAGGAGGACGACGATGGTGGTAGTGGTAGCTGGAATAGCGTACATCATTTGCTACGACCATGAATGTGTTAAGTGATAGGCTGGTATTAATTCAGTTTCTTGTGACCCAGTTTCAGCTGAATAATACCATCAGGTGTTTGTTGGCATAGAATACTAGAGTTGTATCACCCAGAAGAGATCATACCAATACGTCAGAAAGAAGACCTCTGGAGCGCCTTTTGTCCTGCTACGAGTATATTCTGAGAGAGGCTGATGAATGAAGAGGAAAAATTACCGTAGAAAGAATGAGAACGTATTAACAACCCAGCTGACAAAAAGAATAAAAGTTCGATAACAGCTAAACTGGAAATATGTTCCGGGAGAAGAAACACTCAATCTTTTTCTTTTCCCAGGCAAGGCAAACTTCCTCTGGCAGCACTCGTTTTAAAAATTTGTAAAGCTGATGGTCCGCGAGATTTTTCCTGAACAGAGACATTTTAAGAAGAAGAAAAAGATCACTGGGAGGGAAAAATTACGGCCAAAGAGAGAAAAGGAATCCTGAACGAAAGAACCAGTCATCAGCCGAAGGGAAAAGAAGAAAACGAAAAGAAAAAAGAAAGAAGCAGGTGAGAAGGGACGTCACAGCATCGCACGTCAGTTTTAAAGGCGTGATATCAAGGCTGACAATATTCCTCTTAGCTCAATCTTAGAAAACACTGAATTTAATACCTTCAGCCCAGGACGTCATTTATGTTGTATTTCTGCCAATAAGGGACGATTTCATTCACTTTTATAGAGCACCCAGTCAGAGTGGTTGATAAAGATGCGTCAATCCCCTCCAGTGTTAAATGTCTCCTGGCCTGAATAGAGTCGTCTGGAAGTAGCAGGAATTAAATCAAAAAGACACTTAGTGGTAGTGGGAGGTGAAAAGATAAGGCGGTGGCGTATGGGGGAAAATGGTGTGTTGTGTGAACAGCTGTTGAATAGAGACATTAATCTTTTTTACACCTAATACTTTCCCTATATCTATCCGTCTATCTGTTATCTATCTATCTATCTATCTGTCTGTCTGTCTATCTATAATAAGAAAATGCGGTACATCCAAAGTGCAGGTTCTTGTGTGTGTTTAGTAATGCCTTTGTGAGTCCATGAGAAATATTTGTGTTCTCTTAACATAAAAATAAAAAATCACGATAACTGCAGCTTTTTCACATCAGTTCCTCGGTACTGATGATGACCATTTTGGTGACTGAACTCACGCACTCTTGCTAACACACACACACACACACACACACACACACACACACACACACACACACACACACACACACACACACACACACACACACACACACACACACACACACACACACACACACACACACACACACACACACACACACACACACACACACACACACACACACACACACACACACACTATGCTTTCTCCCATGTCGCCATTTCCTGCTTCCTGCATACCTTCCTCCTAGCTTGCTTGCCTGCCTGCCTACCTGTGCTGCCGATTTGCAAGTGAGTGACAGGCACATGGGGGACCAATCACACCACCACCTCTGTCTGTCTCTGCCTATCACCTTCCCTTCACAAACACACACATCACCGGGGAGAGACAGAGGAGAGGAAAGCGGGCGTGAAATGCTTGTGAGAAAGAGAAGAGACGGGATGAAATGCAATGACAGAAGGAAGGGATAGGGAAGTCATAGAATAAGTGGAAATGATTTTGTAGAAGAAAGTATGTCATCTTCGTTTTCTAATTGTAAGTTAGGTATGTAAAAACCAGTAAGCTGGTTAAATCATAATTGAATCGTGGATGGAAAAATGTGGACTGGTATTTCGACTCATCTCATCCATTTTATCTGTAATGAAATTTTGTCATTTTGTTTGTTATTGGAACTATTACCCACGTCCCCAGCTGAGAAAAGGAGGGAAGCTGTATGCACGCGTGACAAATGTTCTCGACAATATGAAACCGTGGAGTGTGGCTGGTGGGGCATGAGTCTAAGTATACTGTAGCACTGCACGGGAAATAATACAAGATAATTATATGCAATGAAATATTTTATATATGACTCCAGGGAAGTTAAAGAAGAAGGAGCAGTGGTAACTATTTGGGTGGTGGACGTAAGGATGAGGTTACTGGTAAGATATCATGGTTTTAGAAGCGATCAGCGTGTGAGACTGTAGAAATTATGTTGACATATGAGAAAGTTACGTGACAGATAATGAAAAGAAAATACAATTGAAGGAGTAAGAGCAAGAATACGAAGTTACTCTGTGTGTATGTGTGTGCGTGCGCGCGCTACATTTGTACTTATGAGAACTTGCTTGAAAATAGAGAAATCAATATCGACAGACTTAAATACCAGCATCGTTTAGCATGTAACCAACCAGCAAATATTCAGCCAAATGTTCACCCATCTAGAAGCATCAAATATACTTTAAAAGACTGAAGTGTTTGTAAACTGAGACGGTCCCTTCTCATGAAAGTGCTAGTCTTAGGTGTGAGATGGTGGTGTGATGTGATCAAAGCCGAATTCATTTGTACGAGTATGTTCACACTCACTGTCCTTTACGCAGGCAGTTTACATTAGATTTCGTCTCCATATTTTCACGTAACTCCACTGCTAACCTCTTCACGGTCTTGGTTCACTGGGTTCACGTTTCACATGAACCTGTGACTAAAACCATTGCTACTAATCCCTTCACCACATGGACGTATGTTATACCCGCGCTCCCGGAGGAAGAGCTGGTATTATGCTTTACTCGCCCTGTGTGTGTGTGTGTGTGTGTGTGTGTGTGTGTGTGTGTGTGTGTGTGTGTGTGTGTGTGTGACCTTCTGCCACTGTTTGCACAAAGCTGCTCCTTTTTGTGTTTGTACCCCATCCTGGCCCTCCCTTCTACCCCAGCCCCCCTCTCCCTTCCCATCTCTGCAGCTCACAACACTTTCCCTGACCCAACACTATCAGGGTCACATCAGCCACGTCGCCTCCACTCAAATACGTTTTTAAATGACTGTTGTGCATCCAGGAGTATCGTCCATTTCACCTGAATATCGTAAAGCGTAAACAGATTTTTAGAGTCGCCTTCGAGGATATTATAGTCGTTCCACTTATTCCGATATTATTTCATTCGACAAGTAGCAAGTATTTTTCTGTGTCTACCATTGATTTCTTTCACTTGAGAGTACAGAGGCTTTCATAAATAAAACAAACATTCTTATAACACCATGGTCAGGGTACAATAATGTGACATGAGTGTGTTTGTGCCGAGTTTGGAGGGAGTGTGAGTGCTTCCAGGAATTCTCTGATCTTCACTCTGAAAACAACGATGTTTCTCCACTGGATGGAAGAAAGTTCATGGTTGACGTAATAGCGAAGCCCCCAGATATCACGAAAACACCTTTTGAGGAGGAACTTTTATTGGGATGCAACGTTTCTCTCTAAAGGGTTTTAGATGCGCAAACATCTGTAGGAGCAACCCTGTTCATCTGTCTCTCAGTAACGTTTTTCGGATGCGATTGTTTTATTCCCGTAGACTTTAGCGAATTCGCATAACATCATACAACACACCACACTACACATCATACAACACACCATACTACACATCATACAACACACCATACTACACCACATCATACAACACACTAGGCCACGAGGGGGGTCATTAATCGAAGGGCCCCGAAGCTCCCGTATTCTAGTGTCGTATTTGTTCAAGTACCTATCAAAGCCCGCTGGAAGGGAAATGTATCTGTGTTGGGACATGATCTCAAATGGTGATTTATATAGTAACAGTATTACTCTTACACAATCAACTACTCTTGGTCACTTTCTTTGTTACTCTTCCATCTATCATTTGTCTTTATCTCTCGCTCTGGTGTTTTTTTAACGCCAGTACTGGTGGTAGGGAGGAAAGTATATACAGCAGATGTCGCACCATTCCAAGTCCAGATTGGCTTATTGGCTGTGTTAATGGTCTTTGGCGAAGCAGAACTGGTCAGGGGTGAGTGTGGTGATGGGAGCCACGAACAGGCGCTGGGATACGTCACGCAAACCAACCTCTCACTCACAATACAAAGATATTAGTATTAGCTCTTACGTTTAACAGTCATGAAACCCAAATGCTCTCAAAAACTGATGGAGCATACATGATCTGGCAATATCCCTAGTTTGACCCAGTAACCTTAACCAGTTGCCTCTGATCTTCCCCACAGCCATATACTCCATTGCAGTTGTCTTTCACTTATTGCCTCATTGTATTTAAAAGATATATATTAGTACTTACTTTAACTAGTCTCTCCTTTCATGTCCATCAACTACATATCTATCAATCTGTCTGTCTCTGTCCATCTACCTATTTATCTCTGTCAATATCTAATCAAGCTATCTATCTGTCTATCTGTCTGTTTGCATGTAGCGATAATAATGACCTCACACAGTTTGACTCCCAAGACTAATTATTGCATAGAGACCAGTGTGGCGTATAGTGAGCAGCGTGAGGGGTGGGTGACAAAGGATGAGGCTCACAGGTGCTCTTTAATTACCTTACCTGTCACAGCTTCACTCACCTGTCATTAGCTAATTCCCCTTCTTTATCTCCTCTCATCTCCATCCCTTTCATTGCCTCTCATTTCTAGCTTAGATGAAGGTCTTTTGTTCCCGTTACAGTTGGGCTTATATTCCTGGCAAGTACTCAGCTCACACCCAAGCTTTCATGGACACAGGTCGACTCGCTGTAGCAGATATAGTACACACTCAGTTACGCATTTGTAAGAACACTTTTACACGCATACACACACGCGCGAAGCTGTGAAAACATATAATTAAGACTAAAGCGTGATATTCGTCATCATCATCATCATCATCATCATCTGGACCTCCTTTCTCACCCATGGGCAGGGTGAGGAGTAGCAATGTCCAGACAGCATGATATTCGTAACATCGTTTTTAAAATTTGGTTCATTGATATAGGTGTTATTTAGCCTGCGCATGAATTTTTGTGCACCCGATGACTGCGAGAGAAACAAAAAAACTATGAACACTTCTGACGAGCATAATATTATTTTACCTGAGTTGCAAGAAGAGCTGATGTAAATATTAAGGTATACAAAGATCACCAGGTGACTTCTGAAGGGCAAACTGCAGTGTCGGTATTAGATGTAACAAACAGAACATCGCCATGGTTACCACAAGGCAGTGTCATCAGAATCTATATTGGCAATAGCTTTTACACAGTCACACCAAAGTCGGGAGTTTCAGACCAGAATTCACAGCAGGAGTTCCATTCTTTCTCTCTCTCTCTCTCTCTCTCTCTCTCTCTCTCTGGTCTTGAACAAATTTTCTTTTCTTCAGTGGTCAAATCTGTATAAAAAATGCATAGAAGAGTTGTCCTATTACCAAAACAAGGAAGGAGAATGTTGATGTAATGGTTCCCTTCCCTTATCTTTCATTGACAAATCGAGTGAGGAACCTTTTAGACGTCATTTGTTTCGGTTTCCATATTGGCAAACTATTTTCGTCTTAGGAAAGGGGCGCCTTCACGTAGTATCACCGATATTAGCGGGTGGTGGAGCTGCCTGGTTATACAAACGTCCACTAATCCCCTCCCTGTCCTCTGCAAGGCGGACGGTGGAGTACAAGAAAAGGGCAACTTTAGCATCCCACCAAAATTACATCTAGTTAAGACAGGGGTTACAGTTACTGCTGCTGCTACATTGGACTTACTTAACATTACAAAGGCAACATCATATTGTCCACCCCGTACCATCATCATTATCACCACCATCGTCCTCATCATCATTTATGTCGTCATCCTCATTATTTTTATCGTATCAGCATTGCAGGCATCATCCTCATCATCAGTAGTCATCGTAATCATAGTCGTTATCGTTGTTATCACCATCACCATCAACATCGTCACACAATTCTCATCAATCATCAGTCATCATCATCATCAGCGTGATAGCCTGAGCTTGAATAAAAGGGGGTTGGCTTGTTACACCAAACTGTTATTGTCTCTGGGAATTCAGGTCGGTAGGAGAGAGAGAGAGAGAGAGAGAGATGCATCAGACAAAAGCAGCACCGGTATAGTATTGTGCTAAACTTGACCAAAACAAGAGAGTGTAGCATTTCACTGGTCCACCATTGTTAACACGAGCTATTGTTTTCCTCATTCCAACCTCAACGATGCCATGTCAGTTCTCTCGTTCCTTTCTTACAGTCCCTCCTTTTATCCCTCAGTCCCAATTCTCACTCGCTGTTCTTTCCACTCCTCGCCCTTTCCCTTCCCCCATCTTTCCTTATTGTAATCCCTCCAGTTTTCGTCTTTCCATCTGTCTTACACTCTTGCATTTTCTTTTTCTCTTCCCCCACTTTTTGTCTGTGTTCAGTCTTCCCTCTCTCATTTTTATCTTCAACTCTTTCTGTTTTCCCTCTTTCTCTTGTTTTGCTCTCCCTTACATTCGATTTTCCTCTCCTCTTTCTCCTCGTCTTTTAGAGCTATTGTCTTCCTCTCTGTTCTTTCTCTCCCTTTTCATAATCTTCCTTTTTTCATCCTTCTCTCCCCCCTTATCAGTTCTGTCATTATTTCTTTCCCCCCTTCTGTTACTGTGTCTTCATCTCTCCTCCCTTTTATTCTCTCTCCTTTACATCCTTCCGATTCCTCACAGCCTTTTCATTCTTTTTTCCTTGTATTCTTTATTCACCAAGTTTAATCCTTTCTCTCTTTCCACATCTCATTAGTTTCTTCCTTTATCGGTTCTTCTTTCTGGCAATCTGAATGTCACTACTTTTACAGCCATCTCTCTCTCTCTCTCTCTCTCTCTCTCTCTCTTTCTCTCGTGCATATTTCCTCGAGTGTTCTGCGTCCCCCTCTCTTGCCTTCCTCCCAATTTATTATTTTTTTCTCTCCCTTCCCTGCTTCCCACAGCCAGTCCTATCCCTCTCTCATTTCTCTTTCTGTTTTCCCAAACATTTCTTTTCTCTCTCATTTTTTCTCAATTTTCTAGATTTTTTTGTCGGCTAAAAAACTTCATTGTAATATACCTTAATTTTTAGTATTATTATGCACATTAATATCTGTTATTATCTGATATTCCTTTCACACATCTGTCCGTCTGTTTTATATTCTCAAGTAAATTTTCTTTCAGTGACTAACTTTTGTCTCCATTTTTTTTTTTTTGCATGGTTTCCTGTAAGCCAGGAAACCATTTACAACGCTGGGTGGTAACCATATAACCAAGCCATACGTGCTTCCTACGTGTCAGCAAGTGGGTTGGTGGAGGGTTAGTGCCCCTCCCCGTAAAACAAATAATTCAAAGTCAAATGGCCACCCCTTACGGGATTATGGCGTCTGGCAAGAGATAGATGAATAGAACTTTCTTTCTGCGGCTCAGTTTCTGTCTCTCTGGTCGTCTGTTCCTCACTGTAAATCCATTGGTAATCGCTTCGTTGTACTTGCAGGTTATTCTGGTATGGTACAGCAGATAATGTCAGCCCCAGCACTCACCCTGCTTGACCTTTAACTAGACATCATCCCACCTTCGTCCCTGCATTCACCTGTTTGGCCTGAGAGAGAGAGAGAGAGAGAGAGAGGGAGAGAGAGAGGTCGTAATGAACTAAGTGGCTGGTTTCCTATTTGTTTCTATTCCCATATTCTCTGAGGAATTAATTAAACAATAAACCTTCTCCTTGTCTGCTTCTTTGCCACTTTATAGTAGTATTCTGCTTTACCTTTCCTTATTTTAACTCATTTTCGTCCGTCTTTCTTTACTCCTCTAGGGGGATAAGAATCACAGGGATGTTTCTGTAGCCAGGCAGTTGAGTTTCCTGGATGTATCGGTGCCACCACGTGAAGGCGTCCCTCTCCAGCATCGCCATTAATCTGTTCTTCACGAAATACGGCATCCATTTTAGTTTTCTGCCAGTTTGTATATGTGTTTATGAAAAAAAAAAAAAAAAAAGGAGAAATGGCGTTTCCCCGAGCTAGACCCTGTATTGGATCATATAACTCCGCTAGGTTGCAGGAGCGCGCTACCACTCCCAGCACGGCAGTCCCGGGCGAGGCTTGAACTCGCAATCCCCCGATTACGAGCCTGATGTTCTACCACTGAGCCACCGTGCCCCCTGTGTTGATGAAAGTGGGTGAAAGAGACAGGCACCGAAAATACTCATCTACAGACCTGCATGTGCACAGGCTGGCACAACGGTGTAATACTGAGTGGTACTTACAGCGTCATCATTAGTAGTAGTAATAGTGGTGGTGGTAGTGGTAGTGGTGGTGACGAACAGCTGATATGGACAGTATCCATTAATTCATTTCATCTGATATTTGTTTTTTCATGATATGGCGACAGCGTTTTCTGGAGAGTTAGTCGCATTCATTACTCCTTGCGCTCGTGGGGGATTCTTCCAAACTTAAAACAAACCGTTAGCAGCAAGCAAGAATAACTAATACATCACCGGCTTTAAAGGGTTGCAGCTACTACTACTACTGGCCATGGTGGGACTTGCATTAAACTAAAAGCAGAAGGCAGTGCGGTCAGCTTCAATTTTTTGTTCGGAGAGAATTTGGGAGAAGAGGGAGTAAGGCGTTAATAAGGGAACAGTGTTTTTGGTGGTAGATTTTATGATGGGTAATTATCGCAGGTTTAAACAGTGTGATTATGACCAGCTGGGTGATGAAGAGGGACACCTTCACGTGGTAGCATTGATGTAAACAGGCGGGTGGTCATGCAAACATCCCTCAGTTCCATCCGTGTTCCCTCGAAAGGATTATTGTACTATATACTGCAGAAAAGGGGCAACTTTAACCTGCAGTCCACCGGGTTAAGGATAATATGAGCATGGGGTTGCAACTACTACTACTACTACTATGATCAGCCGGGGTCGCTGGTTGTGCACGATAGTAATAATAGTAGTAGTAGTCGTAGTAGTAGTAGTAGTTGTTGTTGTTGTTGTTGTTGGTGGTGGTGGTGGTGGTGGCTTATCCGAAATGTGAATTGAGTGGAGTGCAGGCTGAAGTTGCTCTGCTTCTGCACTTCACCATTCTCGCTCTGGGGTATTGGGAGAGAGATGAGGGACGTTTGTATGACCGGGAAGATCATCCGTTCAGTCATATCGGTGCCAGCAAGCGAGGGTGCCTCTGTCCAGCACTGGTTATGCACGGTATTTTTTTTTTATGCGAGGAAGAAGGAACCAAAGGCTGAGCCCTCAAAACAGTTCCCTCCAAGAAAAAAAAAAAGAACAATACAAAAGAGAGCCAAATTCAAGATCCATTCATTTCGAGATGCCTGGACACACTGCGTTTGAAAGACTGGAGATCATAGGTAGTAGGAAATACAGACAGAGGGCTGCGTGTAGGCATGTGTATGTGCGCTCGGAATTATCTACAGAGCATTTTGAGCAGTGAATATAATACTCATTTCTCCATCATGCTTACCTTTTATCACAAATCTTTTTCTTGTTCGTACTTGATAACTTTAATATTCACTCGATTTGGTGGTGAGGTGTCTGGAAGCTGTATTGATCTAAAACAAGCATTTATACAAGTAATCCTTCATACAGTCTGTGCTTAGAGGTGATGGGAGACAAGAGAAAGGTAGGAGTGTGTGAAAAGTAAATAGAGGCTGTTGCTGAGGCTGGTCGAGAGTGAGAGCAGAGAATATTATTACAGAGAAAAAAAAATTGCAGTTAGATCCACACCACTCGGCTTGATGATGATGATGATGATGATGATGATGATGTGTGTTTTATCATCATGGTTTGCTTACAGTTGATAGCAGGAGAAAATGGCGCACATCTGTCCGTGGTGCATAAAGACGCGCACACGCACAAAAACCTCCACGTGTACGGAGCTGTACGCACAGATTCGCACACAAACGTACACATAGCTTTCCTCTCTGACCGTGCTGCCTCTGTTCTTCCCCCCCGCCTTATACGTTCCTGTCTTTCCTCCACCATCTTTCTTTCTCTCTCACCTACACACACACACACACACACACACACACACACACACGCTTCTCACCACACCCCTTTAAGATCCTTGTGTCTTCATTCACAGCCTCACACACTCACGCATACCCACACTTACACAAGTACCCACACTCGCACCATCACGCTCATCCGCACACTCACTCACACCTACACCCTCACTTACACTCACAGCCACACCCACACCCACACCCACACCACATCCCCACGTACACCCACACCCACACCCATGTCTAACACCCTTACCCTCACCAACTTCCTCACCCACACCTACACCCACACCCACACTCAAACCCACGCCCATACCCACATCCACACCCTCATACAACCCATACCCATACCCACATTCACACCCACTCCTACACCCTCGCTTACACCCACACCCACACCCACACTGAAACTCACTCCCCCCCTCCCCCACGTCCTTGCCCACATTCTCACCCATGCCCGCTTCCACATCCTGATTTCTTCGTCGTCGTAGTCATGTTTAATCAAAATTGTCAATGATTTTCAGCTTCACCTAGATCTAGTACACACACATCAAAAATATCAATAACTAGCCTTCTCACTCCACTTTGTTTCCAGTCCTTCCACCTTTCGCATATTACTTTGTACATTAGTTCTTCCCAGCCTTCATATCAACATTGCACTTCCTTCATCCCTCTCACTTCTTTCAATTAGTCACAGTTATTTGGCTGCTCCGTGTGTGTGTGTGTGTGTGTGTGTGTTTGTGTGTGTGTGTGTGTGTGTGTGTGTGTGTGTGTGTGTGTGTGTGTGTGTGTATGTGTGTGTGTGTGTGTGTGTGTGTGTGTATGTGTGTGTGTGTGTGTATGTGTGTGTGTGTAATTCAATACAGTTAGTGGTGATCGTGATGTGCAGTGCAGTTAGGTGGCGGGTTCCGGGGAGAGGATCAGATATTCATTTATTCCTGCCCACATCACTCACTCTTCGCTTCATTTTATAATACTTTTCACCTTCTTCCTCCTTCATCTCTCTTCCTTCCTACTTCCTCTTTCTCCTTCCCTATCTGCATTCTTTTCAGTGAACAAACACTATCCCTCCCCATCGTATTATCCCTTTTCTTTCCCATCGCACTTTAGGTTTTCTCCCTCTTTCCTTATAGTCACTCCCTTTCTCCCCTTTCTAGTGCGTCCCATTCCCATTTCCTCGTATGTTACAGTCCTCTTCTTTCCTTTCTAGTCTTTGTTCTCTCCTCATTGTTCTTTAGTCTCTCCCCATCGTTCTCTCTGTCATTCTGTTCTGTCCCCCGTCCCTTCCTTCTCACCTGTCCCATACCTTCCATCTTGTCCTGTTTCTTTCTACTTCTTCCCCATTCCGTCTGTTGTTCCGTGTTATCTTTCCTCTCTGATTCTCACCTTCACCTTGTATGAAATATTTCCTCATTATTCCTTCTCTTTCTGTCTGACGCTAAATTTAATCTTCTCTCCTGCTGTCTCTCTTCTGCATTCCTTTCTTGTTTCCTCCTCATTTGGTTTCCTCTAGATTATTGTGATTCTCTCTCTCTCTCTCTCTCTCTCTCTCTCCTGTTTAAGTATCCCTTGCTCTAATTCCTTTCTTCCTTCAATTTTTGCATCATCATTTTTCCCTCTGTCCTTCCTCCCTCTCATCCCTCTCTCTTCTTCATCCTTCAGCCTCTCCTGACCGTCTCTCAATCACCAACCTCCCTGGCTAGTAATGTAATGCAAATTGTGTGGATGGCAGTAGAGGCGGGCAAAAGAAGGAGAGGTGCGCCCAGAGTGAGGTGGAAGGTCGGGGTTGTGGTGTGGATACGTAGGAGGGTTGAGTGGGGTGGATGGTGATGGAGGGGAGGAGGGGGGCTGTGATGAGGTTGTGTGGAAGTTATTATGGTTGTGGTAGTGTCTTGTATTTTTTTTTTTTTTTTTTGTCTCCCTCATCTATGCACACTTACCAGTCTGATTTTTTTTCTCTCCTCATGCATCTCGTCCATCACACATTCTCTCTCTCTCTCTCTCTCTCTCTCTCTCTCTCTCTCTCTCTCTCTCTCTCTCAAATTACGCTCACATTTCCCTCCTTTCTCCTTGATCATCCGCGCCTCCCTCTCCTCCTGAGGTCCTTTGCTCCTCGTCATGCCCGGTTCCATATTAATTTTTACGCGGCCATTTAGTATGTGGATGACGCTCTGCTGTTCATGTAGTAAATATGTTAACGTACTTTTGCAAATAAATAACATTCAGAATAATGCTATCGAATAATTGTAACTATTACATATATATAGATAGATAGACAGATGGATAGATAGATAGATATGAGCATTAGAGAGAAGAAGGCGATCTCCACTGAGTGTACATTGACAGTCAGTAGGGCTAAAAGGAATTATAAGGGAATTCTGGGAACGATTATTGGAGATTATAGATGATGCTTAGGATTTAACAGCAAGGGACGTGATCTAATGAGAGAGAGAGAGAGAGAGAGAGAGAGAGAGAGAGAGAGAGAGAGAGAGAATATGCAACATTCTTACATTCCAACTGAACTAGAAAATTAATGAAAAGACTTTATTTTTACGGGATTGTGAACGATTTAGGCCACTGTGCAGAAGAGAAGTGTATATGAAAGAATATATACTAGTCTGACATATATTTTTTCAGTCCTTGACGTTTGGGATAGCACTGAATTTCTGGCAGTAAAATATTAGCAAATTTTGGCAGCAACTGGAAATTTAAAATGCTTCCCAATCGAATTTCCACGATGTAAAAATGTTTGAATGCATTGAAATGAAATTATAAACTAATGAAACTGCCTGTGTGTGTGTGTGTGTGTGTGTGTGTGTGTGTGTGTGTGTGTGTGTGTGTGTGTGTGTGTGTGTGTTTGTAGAAAATGATGCATAGTTGATCTTGAATTTACCTCTCTGCTATATTTTTTTTTTCTTGGATGGAATAGTTTACAGGCTCCTGGCCTTTGGTTCCTTCTTCCTTGCTTAAAAAAAAAATGACTTGTAACACTGACTAAACCATCTCCCCAAAACATTAGAAAATAAGTGTGTTTTGTATGGATCGCCCTGAATGTCTAAATAAGTAATTATAAGTTTGTGAAGTGTATTGTGATGTGAAGTACCTGTTCATAGTGGCATTTTCGAAGCTCGTAAACCATTGCCAAAAGAGGATAGCGCTTGAATCTTTACCCTGATCTTTCCTTCCTTCATTATCAGTCTTCTTTCTTTCGTTCCTTCCTCCTTTTCCTCCACTCCAGTCTTTCTTCCTTCCTTCCTTCCTTCTTTCTTCCTCCCCCTCTTCTCATTCTCTGACCATTTTCTTTTTCTCTCTTCCTTCCTCCTTTCTCCCCTGGTTTCTTTCCTTGTTGCTTCCACTCTTTAATGGCTTCACACGGCCTTTCACTTCCTCATTATTTCCCTCCTTTCCCCATCCTTTCCTCCGTTTTTATTTTCTTCTATCTTCATTCGTTCTCTCACCATTCATTCCTTTCTCTTCTACTTTCTTCCCTGTTTCTCACTTCCCATTTCCCTTCTCCTTCGTAGCTTTTCTTTCTTTTTCCCTCAGCGTTCTCTGTTTTCCCTCCTTTCTACCTTCCCCTCGTCTCTTTCTCCCTCTCACCGAATTTTCCTTCTATTTCTTCCTCCTTTCTTCTTTGCTTTCCTCCTTCTTCCCCTCCTTCCTTCTCCTGTCACAAGGAAAGGAGAAAAATAGTTATAGCGAGTTTATTCTAACCTGGCAAAGGTCCCTAACCCTTTTCAGCTCAGTTGATAGCCAAGTGTAGTCAGACTGGAGGGTTGATTTGACTAGGAACCAAGGTGACTCATTCCTACCTCATAGCAAAGACTTACAGAATTTCATGCAGCTACGACATAGAATTAACGTTAAAAAAATGACCCACTCCCGTCAGATTAAACCAAACATATTATAATTAAACGCTGGAGGGAGCTGCATGTGTCTAGTGTTGACAAGTTCACTATGTCGACCCTTATTAAATTCTTCCAACCACCAGACGATTTCACTCAAGCTAGACCTCATACTGAAGGGGGCGATGGTTGCTAAATTTAACCCTCCGCTTTGAAGCCTCTCGTGAACTAAATGGAATCGTCTGTTCATATCAATAATTAAGCAAAAATAAACAGTATAGGACTGACCGCACACTGATGATTATGATGTTGATGATGATGGTGATGATGATGATGATGATGATGATGATGATGATGATGATGATGGTATTAATTATATGGACCACACGCTTGCATATTAAAACGTGGATTGATGATGATGATGTTGATGATGATGATGATGATGATAGTGATGTTGATGATGACGGTGTTGATGATGATGATGATGTTGATATTAATTATATGGATTACACGCTTGCATATTCACGTGGGTAATTTTTTTTCGTTATTGGCTGTCATGAACATGCAAACGCAGATGAGTACGTGAAAAAATATATTCATGCAAAAGCCGATGCAATTATACTCGAGTAATAAAAATAAAAACTCATCCACCTTTGTGTGTGTGTGTGTGTGTGTGTGTGTGTGTGTGTGTGTGTGTGTGTGTGTGTGTGTGTGTGTGTGTGTGTGTGTATTGTCGGCACAACACTGCTCACTCCATTTTTTAAAATGTGAAAATTGCCAACAGAATATTAACCAGTAATTTACGATACAACAGGCAGTTATATGCAGGGTGAAAACACACACACACACACATACACACACACACACACACACGAGAGAGAGAGAGAGAGAGAGAGAGAGAGAGAGAGGAGGAACAGAGTGTAGCAGGAATTATTGCTGAAAGGATTATGACTGGACTGGACAATGGAAGCTTAGGATTTATTATTTACACAGAACACAACGCGAATGGACACTGAGAGCTCGGGAATCATTACTTACAAATAATATAACAGGACTGAGCACTGAGGGATTAGGTAAGTAAAGATCTAGTAAAGGGTAAAGTAACAAAACTGGACACATTGTATTACTACGGAAGAGGACAAACAATCCTTTCCATAGCCTGAAGCAAAAATTAAATCTTGTTTGCACTGGATAGAGTCAGTGTTGGTATTAAATATGAAAGGACTGAGGAATGCACTAGCACTTTCATAATCATATAGTTTCCGTCACTGGCATAAATATTAGACAATCCATATTACCAAGCAACGTTATGATTTTTAAAGCATGGCCATTTGAATCAGATGTCAGAAACTCATTCAGCAGGCCTCTCATGTGTCAGTCATGTTAAAATTATACATTATAGTTATATGTTATTTCATAAGAACGCCGGTTTGATTATGAACAGCACTATAGATTATATGAACAAAAGCAAATCAGTGGCGTGGCGTGTCCCTCCAGCGCAGGCTATGCTCTCGTTCATCCCGTCTATGTCCACCACTGATTACACCCCGTCCCTGGTATGGCTGATAATCAC
The DNA here is from genome assembly GCF_032717465.1 of Coenobita brevimanus. NCBI lineage: Eukaryota > Metazoa > Arthropoda > Malacostraca > Decapoda > Coenobitidae > Coenobita > Coenobita brevimanus. Next base: position 53,116,377 of record NC_136999.1, on the reverse strand, counting down.
GTGTATCGAACCAACAGAAATCATTATCGTCCACCAATTTTTAAGGCAAACATTTTCATTTCCATCATTCAGCATTATAAATATATCATCTCCTGCACTTAGGTATTCTTTCTTTGTGTTGTGCTACTGCCCATCAGGAATCGTTATTATCCAACAGTTTCTAAAAGCAAAGTTGCCCACATCCCCCTCTGTCATGCATATTTCATCTCCCTTACTTCAGTATTCATTTTTCCTCTCCTCCTCATGCCTATTCCCGTTTCTTTTTTCAGTATTCAGGATTATCATGCCACTGAGTATACTGTATAGCCAACATGACCACCTTCAGATATACTTGTCATCACTACCACAACTTCTGTCATCGTCACCTCTGTCAAAACAATCCCTAAATCACATCATCATTACTTTTATACCTCCATATTACCACTACATCACAACAGCATCACCACGCCACCACTTCTACCACAATATAACATTACATCATGCCACACCACCGCATCACACCATGTCATATTATCACAACACCACTTGCACACCACACCACACTATAACACTGTCATATACCACACCACACAACACCAGCACCTCACCACACCGCACCACACCACACCATACAACACCACACCTCACCACACCACACCACACCACACCAGAGACAACGCCATGTCCACCCTAGCTCTCCACTACGCGACACACTGAGCACATAACCACCTAACTAATGATATTACACTGAGAGTAAAAAAGATCGAACAATTGTTACACTATGATACAGTTTCATGTATATGCCAGAGGGAGGGGAAGGAGGTGGGGGAGGGGGATGTGGGTGGGAGGTGGAAATAAGAGGGGAGAGGGTGATGGGGGGTGGAGAGTGGAGGTGATGTGGAATGCACGTAAAATAAGGTAAGAGGGAGAGTCCATAGAAGCAGTACTGATGGGAGAATGTCGAGAGGAAGACTGAGAATGAGGAAGTAGTTGCACAAATAAAGTAAAGGAGTGAAGTTGGTTGGAGAAAGTGGGAAGGAAGAACAATGACCAATATCTTAACGAAGAAAGTATGTGAAGTTCACTGAGAAGATGGAAGAGAGGAAGACTGACACTGAGGTAAGAGAATTCAGTGAAGGCGTATATGAGGGAGGATGCTTGGAGTGGCGGGAAAGTAGTGATAAGTGGTAGCCTTAGGTCTGAATATGTTGTGAGGGTAGTTAAGCAGTGTACAAGTAGGCAGGTAGACAGAAAGATTGATACACAGTACATCCTATTTCACGCCACTGACCCAAGCGAAGCAGTAGGGGATTTTTTGTACACGGTAATGGGTAGGCTTTCCCTCAGTTAGCGTGATACGAAAACATTAACGAAAACGAGACCTCATTACATTCATAACAATCAGGTTATCATGGCAGCCCGGAAGAGGACAGCAAAAGTGGAATTTCAGATTGCCAGATACAAAAATGCAAAGCTGATTTTTTCCATGCCGCCGTAAAATCCTCGGCAAATATTAATCCCGGCAGTTTTACATACTGATATCATAAGTTGTCTCCCGAAGCGTGTTCTGGATTTAACCTCCAGATAACAAAGATAATTCTCTCTAATGAATCCTATGACCTCTTTTAATTTCTGTGATTTCTTAATTCTCTGGTCATGGATTGTCTGCCTCATTTTTACGTTTGTATTCATATGCATTGTTCTTAATATTCTGACACTGCTTAAGGGAAAAAAAGGATCTTCATGTAAGTCCTAGTGTTGTAATGTTGATAGACGTAGCCGAGGGGTTTAATTAGATGGAGAGAGATACTGTAGGTATATTGTAGATAACCGTCTGCCACTAGTGTCGGTAGTATAAAATAGGGAGGTATTTAGGTGATCAGGTTGATAGGTGAAAAACAGTGTCGATAAAGTCTTGAGGTGATGGATAGCCTGTTGGCACTAGTGTTGATAACGTTACCGTCGACGATGGGGAGAGAGATGGTAGATGTATTGTAGTTCCACTGCTGCCCCAACACTCTGATACAGCTTTGGAGAATTTTCTTATTGTACAAGGATTAATAAAGGATAGAACTATTCCATCTTGTTCCAAAAGTTTCTTAAGTTAAATAAGCACACGGCACCAACAATATTACGGAAAAGCGCCGTTTTTGTGAGTTAACGTAATAAGAGTCGTCATCAACGAAATAAAATGGAAGAGAAAGTGAGAGGAGAATGATAAGGAGAGGTAGAATGAAATCAGACAGAGCTGGGAAGTAATGAGGGAGTGAGCCATAGTGTGCCGGAAGGATATAGTTATAAGGTGATGATATACAGGGTTAAAGTGAGGACGTAGTTACCGGTACGAGATGTGATGATGTACAGGCTTTAAGTCGATTTTGTCGCAGACGCCTGAATGGAGGCAAGATTCGAGTGTCTGACAGTAAGGGGGATAAACTAGCCTGCTGTGAGAGGGATTCAGGTTATATATATGTGAGAAGAGGCTTGGTACAGCGGAAGGACGTGATTGAGGCATAATGATACAGAGGCTGGAAGGCGATTGTATCACGGCCACTCTGCATGAAATATAGACTCGGGCTTCTGAACTAGAGAGAGAAGCTAAGGCCAAGGTTGTGGGAGGGGAGAGGTACTGGGCGAAGCTGTAGGTTGAGATTAGGTTGGATCAAAAAAGAGCTGGCTGGCTGTAAGAAAAGCTAGGAGTACTTGGGAGAACAACGACCGTCTACAGGTTCAGATTACATTTTTTTTTTTAATAGTATTTAAGGAATTGTACTTTTAAAGACGCAGTCAGGTATTATACAACTGAGAATTTCAGAGAGAGAGAGAGAGAGAGAGAGTGTTTCCAATGTTTTCACCTGTTGCCCACACAATATCCCACTGCGAATCGTCGCTCACACAACTACTTAAGTATGGTATAAACATTAACTCTCTGTAGTGCCACAACAGACATTTTCTTTTGGTTCTCTCACACACAGATTTCATCCCATACTGAAATATATTGTAAAAGCCTGTGGCGCACTGAGGTTTTTAAGAATGGCTGTTTGTTTGCTTTCAGAAATTGCCAAATCGTTATCTTTTAAGGTTAAACTCCAAATCATTTCGCTTATACAATATTATTTAGTGTTTACTGTGGATTATATTTTATTTATATGTGTTTATGGTAGTATAGAACTCACAAAATCATGAAATAATGTATATATAAGAAAAATCAGCATCTTCATATTATATAGACATACATAACGACTAACATCGTCTCTCTCTCTCTCTCTCTCTCTCTCTCTCTCTCTCTCTCTCCATTAGAGTATGGTACATTTAAAGATAGGCTACATAATCACCTTTTCATGCCTCCCATCCATATTTTTTAGTGCGCACTCTTTGCACAGATGAATTACTCCCAACACACACACACACACACACACACACACACACACACACACACACACACACACACACACACACACACACACACACACACGGATTAATCATGAATTTCCTGTGCAACCTTAATGACGCACATGGCTGGAGTTTGAGCTGCAATATATAATCTTCTTACCTCGGCCAGGATAACAAGCACAATTCGTAAATAGCACAAGCAGATTCATGTTGGCTGCGAAGATATATATTGTTGTGAGGATTATACCCTGTGAAGGATGAGTGGATATAATGTATGTGTTACGGACCTGCAGAGACTGAAGCTTAGGAGACCCAGGCAGGCAAATGTATAATAGGAGGAAAGTGGAAGGAAGAGGAATGAAAGAAGAAAGAAAAAAGAGATACGAAAGAAGAAACGATGAAGAAGGTTGACAGAGGAAAGAGAAATCCTTGGAGAGATGGAGCCAGATAAAGTGTGAAGAGGGAGAGAAGCAGAGGAAGATGGAGAGAAGGCTCGTGCACTGGACAGAGAGTAATGACAGGGATGAAGGAGTGTGAGGAAAAGATCAGTGGAGAGAAAGTAAAAAGAAGTGGAAAGAAAATAGGGCAGTGTGTATATGATGAAAGTCACATGAAAACTGACGGCGATAATATGACAGGTAGAGTCCTCATACTTATCATAAAAGCCCACTATTGTGTAACACATGGGGTGGAAGGAGTTCATACACAGGTAAAGAGAAGCATAAAAGAAGGAGAAAACCACACATTCATTCGCTGTTCATTCAGTCCTCAGCTAATTGTTGCATAAACAAATGCACTCTGTTCACTTTAAATAACGTAAAAGTGTCATGTCCCTATCCTGAATGCTGAGCTGTAACATAAAAATAACGCTAAAATATGGTGCATTACTCATTTTCTCCACCTTGGCCTAAAATTGCCATCTCTTCCCCTTGAATGTTGATTTGTAACAGGAGATTTTAACACTAAAATATGGTGCCAGTCTAGAAGTGCTCTAGAGAGGATGTAGAGGCTTACTATTGTCTTTTTCTGCCATTGAGCTACGTGAAATATGCTGCAAAAGGACGAAAATCTGGCCCAGGTTAAGGTGAAAAGCGTTTAGTTATCAAGAAATGCTGTGAAAGGCATGCAGGGCCTCAGCATTTTATAATCATGGCATTCAGATTCGGGAAATAGACTGTAAAAAGACGAAAATCTCCGCCAAGCTAAAGCGAAAAATTATAGGTAGATACAGCTGACAGAAAAGGTGAATGAAGATAATTATATACAAAAATGAAAAACAAAATATTACTGAACAAACAGAGAGAAGAGAATAAAGATGATAAGGGTAAAATCAAAATGATAAACAAAATAAGAGGTTTTCTTTGATAACAGAAGGACCTCTTTCGTTTTCCCCTCCCCAATGCCAGTACGGGGTCTCAACTTTTCTCTCCTTCCTCACAACAGACAGTCACACAACACCCCTCTCCTTCCCTTTCCCTGACAAACACAGAAATAAGGACTTTAGTTTCTCCCTTTCACTTCCCGTTAGTCCTTCCCCTCTTCTTCCCTTCCTTCCCCTCCTCTTCCTTTCCTCCCTTTCAAGTATATTCCCTTTCTCTTTTTCTTCTTATACCCTTCCTTCCTTTCTTCCTTCTTTCTCTTTAACTTTTTCCTACTCTTTTCCTCCCACCACGAATTCGTACACATTTTCTTCCTAACCCTCCACACACACACACACACACACACACACACACACACACACACACCAGGGATCTCACTCTTTTGCTCCCTCCCTTAAACACCAGGATGAACTGCTTCTTTGTGTTTCATTTCTCTTCCTCCTTCCACCTCCCCTCTACCAATTCTTCTAATTTTCCTTCCTGTTCCCTTTCCTTTTTCCTTTCCCTTCCTCTCTCTCCCCTTCCTGCTTCCCCCATTCTTTCCCCTAAGCTTGTTTTTCTATCTTTCAGTCCAACTGTCTCCTCTTTTCGTAGCTACTTGGATGCTACAAACTGGATAAAGTTGAGGAAATGATGGACAGTGGTTGTTGAGAGAGAGAGAGAGAGAGAGAGAGAGAGAGATGAGGTCCCAAACTGAATCAGATCTTCCGGCAATTAAATAAAGAAAAATATATGGTATTAAAGTGGTTCTCAGCCTTTCACCCTACGCTATATTAATTTTGCATAACCTCTATACCTAAACGACATCATTTTCATTTTATTTTTCGAGTCCAAATTTGTTCCATTGACGTTTGGAGAGACTTTTCGTACCGTGGGGTTCCATTACAACCTATAGTATCCTTTCACTACCAGATCGTCATCCAGGGTTGCAGAAAAGCGTCTCTTGTCGAGCTGCTAAATATGAAAGAATTGTTACGGGGTTGGAGGGTAGAAAGCTGATTTGTGGTGGTGTGGGAGGCGGGGAGGGGATTATTCTGAATTACTGTGTGTGTGTGTGTGTGTGTGTGTGTGTGTGTGTGTGTGTGTGTGTGTGTGTGAGAGAGAGAGAGAGAGAGAGAGAGAGAGAGAGAGAGCCATGGCGTAAATATGTAACAAATTGGAGCTAAACAAATGATGAAAACGGGAGTACAAGTTGAAAGCTTTAAAGTGGTACGATTCTCTCCCTCCCTCTCTCTCTCTCTCTCTCTCTCTCTCTCAATGGTAATCCCGTCCATGCAGTCCCCGTCGTTAGCTATTCGTGGCGAGGGCAGCTGTGTCAACAATCCTATTATCAGTAATAATATGGTGCTACTGACAATCACACACACACACACACACACACACACACACACACACAGAGCTAACCCTCTCCACCCTGCTACCAACCCACCTCCCATGTATTTATCACATTAATATTTCACAAACAATCCGAGAGAAGAATGTAAACAGGTCATTAAATATAAAAGACACGCCATTATTATAATTAAGAACCGTCGTAAATATGTGTACCTGGCTATATTCCACTGTGAATTATTTATACTCATTGCATATTAAATTTACACAGTGGGAGTGGATCTTTGTTCATCTGTAAATAATGATGCAGTTATGCGTTTTTAGAACTGAGCAGGGAATGTGGTGTGTAGAGTAAAAGTTCAGAGTTTTGAGAGAGAGAGAGAGAGAGAGAGAGAGAGAGAGAGAGAGAGTACGTGGACAGACATACTCTTCGAAAAGCACATAAGTAAACCAGACAGAGAGGGACAGATTGGAAAAGGAGATGAGGAACACTAGATACGTGGGCCAAACGACAGCGTGAGAGAGAAGGACCGTATGTGAGGGTGTGATTGAAGAGTGGAGGAGGAGGAGAAGGCTTGGGGTTAATGCCATTCGACTACACGAGATTTATTCAGGCAGGCGGGCAGTTTTTACTAAGGCAAAGTTTTCACCTAGAATACGACACGCAACCATCCAATTTACATCCAGGTCCCTAAGTGCACTACTGAGTGAACAGGAGGAAAGAGGATGCAAACTTTACCCAAGAATAGAACTCAGTGTCTCCTGTGCTTACTTTAACCTGACAGATCCTTAACCCCTGTCGACACAAGTGATGACCAGCGGTTGAGTGGAAGGCTTATTTGACCAGTAACCAGGGGGACTCCTTCCTACTTCATCATAGTTACTCATCGAATTTCATGCCACCACAATTACTGTTTAACCTGTGGCATTGGCCCAGTTCCATCTGGTGAAAGTATTCCGACTATTATTGCGAGCTGGCCGCGCTACCACATCACCACGGGCTGCCCGAATGTGGTGTGTGTAGGAATGTGGCGTGTGGTTCAAACAGCATCGAACCCGGCTGGTAATTGGTCCTCTGTAAAATTTTGGTGGGAATTTAAGTATCTTTTTTTTCTTTTTTTTTGAAGGGGGAGGTGGGATTTTTGTCATTTTCCATATTTTTGCTGTTTGTTAGTTTTCTTCCTTTATGGGACTGTGCTAGTATCTCGTACTTACATCACGCTCTTGTTTATTTTTGTTCTTGATTTTCATTCTCCTTCGTCCGTTGCTGTTTTTCTCATCGTAGTTGGTGCTGCTGTGGAGAATGACTGGGAATTCCTGTATTTTGTTTTTCTCTGGTTTTTGCTTTTTTTCCCCGTCCCTGCTTTTTCCTGTTTTCGTTTGTCAAATGCCTTTCATCCTTGGTTTTTGACGCTGGAGTGAAACTGCCGCTGGAAAGTCTGGAATTTCATATTTTGTTCTTTGTTGGCAGAGCGCATCCCTCTTTTTTTTTGTCTCTCCTACTTTTTCCCCTTTGACAGTTCGTCACTTTGTGTTGCTCATATTCTTTCCCTTTTATTCACTTAGGGTTTTTATTTTAGTGTTGCTCCCTCCATCCGATTTTATATTCCCCAGGAGAGGTCTCCAATAAGACAGGTTAGATCGAGCCTTTATTAATCTCCTGTCTATTTAGGTACTGTACAAAAATGAAAACTGTCTTGAAGTAACAAGAATAAGATATAGTAGATGACGTTCTCGTATTGAAAATAATAAATTCCTTCCACCCCCCCATCAGTAACAAGATGAAAGGATAACGTGAAAAGGTATACAAGGAAGAGCGGCTTAAAGTGGCGGGAAGAAGGGGCTTGGAGGAGTTATTGTCGCAGCCACGCTAAAATTTGGAGGTTATCTATTTGACTGACTTAACCCCCTCCGGCGCGTAGGAGGCTGAGACTCGGGCCTTGTTAGTCCAAAACAACGGAAGGAGATCGACCTAGGCACGTTCCGACAACTTAGTGCTCTACCAGTACCCCATAGAAAAACCGGAATAAAATATCAGTGTTCTGGCAGCGCCATGAAAGATTTGCATACTCGTATATCCTTTTTACTCTGCAACAACGTATGACATCTTTTTGTTGAATAAAATCGCTTGCAGTTGTAATATATACAGGTGTGTGTGTGTGTATATATATATATATATATATATATATATATATATATATATATATACTGTATATATATATATATATATATATATATATATATATATATATATATATATATATATATTGCCAGACGCCTCAATCCCGTTTGGGAGGCCACAAACAAATCGCCTCCAAGTCGCCCTGTCCCCCGCCATTTCACTCCCCTGCTCCCAACTCACACCCCCTCTCACATAGACCTCTCCACCCCATCCCTCCATCTCATCCTCGGCCTCCCCTCCCTCTTTCCCCCTCCACCTCACTCACATACACTCTCTTCGTCAGTCTTTCACCCTCCATCCTCTCCACATGGCCAAACCACCTCAGTATGTTCCTCATAACGCTTCCTATCACATCCACATCAACACCACAACGCTCCTTTATATCCTCATTCGTCAGCCTGTCTCTCCATGTGACTCCACAGGCTCCTCTTAAATAACTCATTTCCACTGCTCTCACTCTTGACTTGTGTCCTTCCAACAACGTCCAAGCTTCACTTCCGTACGTTAGAGTTGGTATCACAATACTGTCATGTAGTAACTTTTTCACTTCCATGCTCACTTCCCTGTTTCTTATCACTGCTTTCAAAGAACCAGCAACCTTTCTTCCCTGCTGTACCCTTTCAAGCACTTCACCCTCCAAACCTCCATCCTTACTCATCACACTACCCAAGTACTTAAACGTACTCACATTTTCCAATTCCTCACCATCCAACCTCGCTGTACATTCACTGACTTCACCTCTCTCAAAGACCATCACTTTACTCTTCCCTACATTCACCTTTAGATTCCGTTTCTTACACACTCTCCCAAACTCATCCACCAAGCCTTGCAGCTCTCCTTCGTCTTCACTCAACAACACAGTATCATCTCCAAACAACAGCACAGGGAGTTTCCAAACACTATCCTCTCTCACCAGGGCCACTCCAACATCCACTACCCTACCTTGTACCTCTTTTATTACCCTATCCATGTACAGATTGAACAACCATGGAGACATGACACATCCCTGTTTCAACCCAACTTTCAAAGAGAAAAATTCACTTAGTTCACCATCCACACGCACTGCAGCCTTCGCACCATCGTACATACTCTTCACAGCATTCAACAACTTCCCATCTACTCCATATATTCTTAACACTTTCCACAATCCTAGTCTATCCACCCTGTCATATGCTTTCTCCAAATCCATGAAAGCCGCATACAACTTCATTCCCTTCTCTAGAAACTTTTCCACTAAAGATCTGAGAATGAATATCTGATCTACACAACCTCTTCCCTTCCTAAAGCCTCCCTGTTCTTCTCCAACTAATTCCTCTGTTCTTTCTCTAACTCTGACAATAAGTATCCTACCATACACTTTTCCTATTATACTAAGAAGACAAATGCCCCTATGATTACCACACACTTCTTTTTCCCCTTTTCCTTTGTACAAGGGAATAATTATACCTGACTTCAAATCCTCCGAGACTCTACCTTCCTCCCAGGCCAATCTGCACATCTTCCACATCCATTCTACTATATATATATATATATCTATATATATATATATATATATATATATATATATATATATATATATCCCATTGGATCCCAGGGGTGCTGGGCGAGCCATGGCACTGGGTGGGTACTAAGCGTACCACCCTCCGCCTATCGGCTCCTAGTCGCGAAGCTCATAGGTCCCTACACGGGGGTTCCCTACTTTATGGACTTGAAAAATCCCAGTTCTGTCCAATATTCCGGACACGGCTCCTATGGGATATATATATATATATATATATATATATATATATATATATATATATATATATATATATATATGAGAGAGAGAGAGATCAAGGTTTAATTACATTATGATAACAGTTTAACCTGGTCGCGTCATTACTGTTTTTTATTAGCGCCCATGTGTTCGAAAAACCACGTTTACACAAATGCACGCAAGAAAGCGTAGCCTACAGTACACACTTGCCCCGCGCCTGGAGAACGTAATCCGGCAGGACGAAACAAGACACAGGGCTCCTCCCGAGGTTCGGAGTCGGAGCAGAGTAGGAAAGAAACCGTGCTTCGTTTCCTTTCGTCGCTCACATGCTTCGAGCAAGCGCCTCTCTACCCTCGCTATATCACTCACGACCAACAACACATTTAGGTTTTCTGTACTCTTTTTACTCTATTTTTAACAAAAAATTGACATCTGTTCCTCATGAATGCTGTGTTATTGCATTAAATCAACACTGTAATATAGTGCTAGTCACAAGCAAGTGCTGTGGATAAGATGTAGAGCTGTAGCCTTGTCTTTCCTACCACTGAGCTGCGTGAAATAAACTGCAAATGGACGAAAATCTTGGTAAAGTTAAGACGGAAATACCTGTATAGCCATTCTTCCGTCGTATAATTCTCTCACATTATCTGTGTCCCTTTTAATATCAATATTGGTTGCAAACGTAACATATAAGGTATTATTAACACTCCATTGACAAAAATAAAACGCTGAAGAAACGGGACAACAGAAGCACGCCTCTTGGATCGCGGGGGAATACACAAGATGCTAGCAGCCCTCTCACTCTCTCTTCGCATCCCGTGTTGTTGGCGTGTGGGTGTTATTATTTTCTCCTTAAATTTATCTATCTGCAGTATTTTAAATCCTCTACGGGTGTCAGAAGTCAGCATGGATATTCGTGGATATGTGGGGAGTAGACTAGGCTACAGGTATGTGGTAATGATAGTTCAGTTACAGTATTTGTTTTTTTCAGATCTTTAACTCGGCCATTTAAACTCCATCACAACTGCACGGCCATTCATAGTGAATTTAGCATTTTTTTTTTTACTCCTTTATATTTGTTAATGGCAGCCACGTATAAGCCTGTAAACTATTAATGGAATCAGTGTCGTTAGAAAAATATATGAGACAATATAATGAATTGCTAGAGTTACTACTTTAAGTCGCGGAGGAATATACTCATTCGGCGGGTCAAGTGTTGATACTGTGTGTGTTTGTGTGTGATGTTTTGTCTTTAATTTCGTTCATTATTATCCATCTGTGTCTTCTGTTGGCGCTCAGGAAGTAAGTACAGGTATTTGTGAATGTGACGAGTTAAGTTAGACGCGGGTTAATGATAATTTTACTGTGATGTTTCTCTGATCTCTTCCGGCATTTAAACTATCTACAACCTGCCATACTGTATACACTGTGACAACTTGCCAAGGACGCACACACACACACACACACACACGGTCTTTATTACCGGTATACATTTTATTGACTGATCATATACGAGCTTTATACATTATTAGTAATGGAAATTTCTTAAGGTACGGTATATAAGTTTTGAGAATTAGACGTCCGCAAAGTGAGGAAGTTGTTTTATTTGTGCGTGATTCATTTTTATTTTTTATTCTGAATACACTATTACCATCATCATCATCATTAACAACAATTTGTATACACTATTATCATCATCAGCATCAGTCATCATTGTAGGCCTGTCATCATCATCATCATCATCCTATTTCTTCCATACATTTTGCCTTTTCATTCTTTTCTTTTCCCACATCTTCCGCCTCCTTTTTCTTCCCATTTAAGGCCGTACAGTAGGGAACCATAGGAACTATCGTATCACCTTTTCCTCAGCGATTTATTTCACTTCTCATCATAGTCTTCTTTCCCAACCCTTTCTTGCACATTTTCATTCCCGCCGTCTTCCCGTCTCCTATTTATTTGTTCTAATTTCTTCTCATTCCATCTTTTATCTCCTCTTTTCTTATGTAGCATTTTTTTCTTCCTCTTCCTAATTCTGTTTCCATCCTCCATTTCCCCTCTCTCTGTTATCCTATTCTTTCTCATTTTCATAGCTTTTTCTTCGTATATCAGTTCTCTCATTCTTTCTCTACTTCTTTCTCATGTCACTTTCTCCATGACTTCTCTCTCCATCCACGTCTTTCAGTCTTCGTATTGTAGTTCTCATATCCTTGCCGTTTCTTCCTTTTCCCTTCAACTGGCTCGCGTTTTGCTTTCTCCTTTCACATCAGCTTATTTTGCGGATCCCCCCCCTCCCCTATCTCTGCGCATTTTTTTTTTTTTTATAGATAAAAAAGAAATCTTGATGTGCAAACACACCAGTAATAGTTGGCTAAATAATACCCAACAAGGAGATATAAAAAAGATGGTTACTTCTCCACTTACGAAGGTAAAAATATAAAAGTCATAATTTTTTTTCTTAATCTTTGTATGCTCACCATGTCTTATGATTTGGGAATTTTATATTCATCATGTAAGTTGATTATTGTTGCAACAGGAGTTAGGATATAAAAATGTAGCTACATGAAAACATTATATTATGTTGAGGATTGGTAGATTGAGATGGTTTGGGCACGTTGTGACGATGGAGGATGACGACTGGGTGTGGAGGGTGAGAAATGTGAATGAAGAGTTGAGAGGAAGGATGGGACTGGAGTGTATTGGTGTTGTGATAAGTTGGGGTAGATTGAGGTGGTTTGGGCATATGAAGAGGATGGATGATGATGGTTGGGTGTAGAAAGCGAGAAGTGTGAACGTCTGGGGTAGGGTTGCGAGAGGCAGACCGAAAAAGACGTGGGATGAGGTCATAGAGTGTGACCTCAGGGATAAGGGACTGAATAGGGAAGCTGCCAGAGATCAAGCAGTGTGGACAGCTGCCATAAGTTGACCAAGGCCAGTGCAATCAGACAGGTTGGAGCCATTATATATGACACGATCTTTTTCCATTCGCACTTACCTTTATTATTGGTCTCATTATCAAAGCAAGCAGGGAATATATATATATATATATATATTATTGCCTTAAGTGCTCTAAGGAGTAAATTTTCCAGGAATCACCTTCCCCCTTTGTGTGTGTGTGGGGGGGGGGGAGTTGTCAGATTTCATTCTTTAAATTGAAAAGCAAATTAAGCATATGGTGAAAAATTTTTGTCCCTTTAATATGTAAAATGTAGCCAGTGTATACTTTGTGGATTTTGTTCTTGTCACCCCAGGTTCATCCAACATGTAAACCTGATGGTTTACAGACTGGTGTAATGGATTTTTATTATTATAGTATTGTTATTATTATTATTATTATTATTATTATTATTATTATGATTATTATTATTATTAAAAGCATTTTGCATTTGGTACTGCTGTGTGATAAAACTCTTGCTGTCCCCAGATGATTATTGTTCTTGCTGTCAACCAGATAATTTTGTTAATCATGGTTTGGAAGGAAAGAACTAATATGTAATATATTTTTCAGGTGTGTAGATTGGCTCAGCCGTGGAAACTGCCTACAGAGAGGGGGAAGGGGTAGAAGAAAGCCAAATTAATACCAACCAGCTGCCAGATTAATGCCAACTAGCTACCAGATTAATACCAACCAGCTGCTAAATTAATACCAGCCAGCTGCCAAATTAATACCAGCCAGCTGCCAAATTAATACCAACTAGCTGCCAAGTTACGGTAATACCAACCATCTGTCTCCACTCTCAGGTAAGCGTCCAATTGTGACATTTATATTCTTGCTGTTGTCTCATCCCACCTGGACAGGAAACCAGAAGTTACCTTTCTCCTACAGTCCACCATCCTCGTTTTTTGAGACAGGGAGTTGAGGGAGAGGGAGGGGGAGACTGAGGATGAGATGGAGTGGAGAGGTAAATAAGAGAAGGGGGTGAGTTAGAGGGAGGGCAGGGAAATGGCAGGGGACGGCAACATGGAGGTGATTTATTTGTAACCACCCCTTACAGGACTAAGGCGTCTGGCAATAGACAGACAGATAGATAGTGTAGATATATTAAAACCAGGGACCAGTATCACATTTTAATGCATATTTAATTTTTTACCGAGTGGATAATGATGATTGGAGTAGATAAAAGATGAGAGAAGTAGATGACAGGATGAGTTTTGTAAGGGGGAATACATGACGCGGGTTGATTGCACTTAACTTGAAAGGTGTTGGATGGGTTATTGGATAGGTGTTATGAAGTGCATATGTGTGTGTGGATAGTTATGCCTGTGTGGTGGTATCAGGATTCCAGGAGCTTGAATGGTGAGTAGGGATGTGGTCCATTTGGCATGCCATTGGGACATAGAATTGTTATCATTATCATCATTGTTGCTATTACTGTTATTATTATTATTGCCCTTCATCTTAAATGTCAGGACCAACTTCCCAAGCCCCAGGCTCCTTTGCTCCTCATGGGGAAACAGGATTGGATGATGGATGGCTGGATGGATTATTATTATTATTATTAATTTAACTACAGTAATTGAAGCTTACCTCCTCCTACATGGGTGGGGAAAAGGTGCAGGATTTTTCTTTTCTATTTTTGGCTATAACATCTTTTATTTTGCCTAAAGGCCGTAATATGGGACCTTCTGATGATGTCCTATAGTATATACTTGCTACCACGAGACTCTTTTATTCATATTAGGAGACAGCCCTCTTTGTGAAGGAATTTAATCCATCTACAGCCCTGTTTCCCACTGTCTGTGTGTCGAAACTGCCATCCCTTCATTATCAGTGCTGAGTTGTAACAAAAGATTAACACAAGAATAATGCTAGTCATGAAGCTTAATAATGCAGAGCTGTAGTACTGTTTTTGCCAGCTGAAGGTGCCCTCATGATGCTATTCACCTACCTCCTTTTGGGGGATAGGGAGATAGTTGAGGTATGTCTCTGTAAATGAATTGTTGAGATACCGGTAGTTATATAATAGTTACCATATGAAGACGTGCTCTCATTCATGTCATTCAATCTTACCGTTTATTGTTCGTATCCTTTATTGTTCGTATCGTTTATAAAATCTCCACCTCTCTTGTACCTTAAAAATAATGCAATATACAAGAGAACACTGTGATGTAATAAACAAAATAAGTTGCCTAGGAAGAGGTGCTGAGAGGCCTTGTAAGCCCAAAAATAATGTGGCCCAAGTTTTTTTTTTTTCACTCAAATTGTTATCGTTTTTATATACGGTTTGGTGTGAGTTGGGGGGAGGGCAACATGATGGCTGAGGATAGGACAATATTGAGACCATTTGTTCATAGCATCCCCCCTCCCCTGCAGGATAAAGATTGTCAGGGTTTAGACTATTATTATTATTATTATTATTATTATTATTATTATTATTATTATTATTATTATTATTATTATTATTATTATTATTATCCATCCATCCATCATTCAATCCAACATTACCCCATAAGGAGCGTAGGAGCCTTGGGCTAGGCAAGTTGGTCCTGACATTTAAGATGAGAGTGACCAGCCTCACTCATCCCTGAGTGGCGTTACAAAAGCAGTAAACCCCAACCATCCCTTGGATATACAGTAAACCTACTTAGGCTCAGTTCCATTGGAGCACGTTAATTATATACTCATTAAACCACCAGGCGTCATAATTTGGTTATATGGTTACCACCCAGGGTAGTAAATGGTTTCCTGGTGTACAGGAAACCTTATGGCTTGTCACTTAGTGTAGAGTCACCCATACACAGAAGGAAGGGGAAAGAATGAAGGAAAGACAGAAGAGGGAGTGTAAAGTCACCCATAGGCAGAAGGTTATTATTATTATTATAGATAGAAGCCTATTACAGTTCCTTTTCTCCCTGTGAAGTAGGTTTGCCACTTTTCCCCAAGTCATATTAGTTGTCATGGCCCCAGACTCATCTGAAATGGGAACTAAATGGACTGCAGGCATTAAGCTATCCATCTGCTGCAGTCCACCATCCTCCTTTCTGGAAATAAGGAAGTACTTGAGGGACTGTAAGCAGGGAACTGAGCCTGACAAATGATAAACTGGATCAGTTCATCTTAGGTCTTGTGTATTTGTAGCAGTTGCAATCCTAGCCACATAGGACAACCCACTGGACTTCAGGCTGAGTTACCCTTCTGTAGTCCACCATTCTTCTGTTGGGGGATAGAGATGGGTGTGAGAAATGTTAATATAATCAGGCTGCCCCCCCCATCCCCCATCCTATTAATGCCACTCCAGCACCAGTACTGTTGGAGTTAATAAGATCTGTATTGAATTCCTCCACGGACAGAGGGTTAAATTATAACCAGACCTGAGAATGTTTCCTAAAAGCTTGGTGTATTTTCAGGGTCTACCTGGGCTACTTGTGTCGCTGTCCAGCTGTTCCTGCAGCTGCTGTGCTGGGGGTGCCGCTGCTGCTGCTGCTGTGCTGGGGGTGCCGCTGCTGCTGCTGCTATGCTGGGGGTGCCGCTGCTGCTGCTGCTGTGCTGGGGGTGCCGCTGCTGCTGCTGCTGTGCTGGGAGTGCCATCGCTGCCGCTGTGCTGGGGGTGCCGCCACTGCCGCCGTGCTGGGGGTGCCACCGCTGCTGCCATGCTGGGGGTGCCACCACTGGCTCAGTTTTGTCTTTCACTGCTCAGTGGCCTCAAACCTCTGGGGAAATTCCTCTGACAGCTGTGAAGAGGTTCCCTAGGCCATCCATCTTAATTCACTGTCAACACCTCAACTACTACTACTATCACAACAACAACTACAGTACAGCTACAACCACCCTTCTGGAATGTGAGTTAGAAATTTTTGGTTCGTCCACCTTGACTTGGCGGAGAGTTTTGTCCTTTGGCAGTCCAAACCCCAAAGCAGAGTAGGACAAGGATAGCAATACAGTGACTTTGCATCCTTTCTAAATCTTTTTTAAGCCAAGTTGAGATGAACACAGTATAACAGTTGCTCCCCTACTTACGATATTTTAATAGAGAATTCCTCACGCCATTGTTGAGTTGGAAAAGGAGTTAGGGCTGATGATGATGATAATTATGATTAGTGGCAGTGCTAGGGTCCATAACTAGATCATTCCACCACAAGGGTATACATGGCCAGTTAACTTACTCTAAGTATTGATTTTACTTGCTAATCAATGATGATGACAGGATAGGATGATGCAGTGCCAGGAGTCAATCCCTGGCACTGTCAGGCTGGCAACCACAAAGCCTAACGAAATCCCAAGCTGGTAAGTCTTTAATATCAACAACAATTTTTCTTAGCTCAGAAGTTCGTAAATGGGAGAGCAACTGTCCTTATTCCAACTAACCCCAGATGGTTTTATTCAACTGAGAGTGATGCGTTAGGGTCTAAGGATAGTAATCTTAATCTTTAACTTATTTATATTAGTTTGTGCTCAATTATCATAGTTCTTGCACCTTAAGTTGGCCCAGGATTTGTCCATTCACCAGCTTTTTTCATGTAGCTTAGCGGTAGAATAACACAGTACTACAGGTGTACATTCATCCCATTGCACTTCTTCATGACTAGCATTCTGTTTGATAAACTATTGCTGAGATGCTTTTTTTTATGCCAGAGTAGAGTAACAAGAGTACAGTAAGTAAATTTCCCAGGTTTATCAGTTACAGACAGTTTTGAAACCTTTCCATTGCACTTCTTCGTGATTAACAAGTCTCCTTGGTAAGCTATTGCCTTAGCTTAGCATTATTTCTAGTTGACAGATAGACAAGTACATGGACAGGTAAACATTACACAGATACACATAAATAGTAGAGAGATTGCAGTAAGCGTTAGCTAGGTAGATATATTGCAAGAATTTTATGATAGAAAGGTTCCTCATGTTATTTTTTATAATTTTATGATAGAAAGGTTCCTCATGTTATTTTTTATGCCTTTGACTGCTTGTTCAGTTTTTCCCTCAGTGTCTGGTGTTAGTTCAATCAAAGAGGCTTGTCTTCTTTATGGCTGTGGTGATTTCCTAACATTATTTCGTAGCAAGTCTCCTGAGCCACATAAAAGACACCCCAGTGAATTATGCATATGGTTATTGACTGATTATTATTATGATGTTTTTATTGTAAGTGAGGCACAGTGGACATATAGCCTGTGGTTCGGCCAGTTGTTTCAGGTATTTGTGTATATTGTTGCTGTGGTTTCCCTTGCAATCACCCACACTAATCGACCCTGCAGTGTCAGCGTTACTCATTGTTTACAAACGTCGGCCTTTCGATTCCCCCATGTTGAAGTTAGAACGCTAAGTACTGGTACGCATGTAAAAAAAATAAACCCCTAATCGGACTGAGAAGATTAAAGTTTTGTACTGACAGTAAATGAATGAAAAGTCTGCATCGTAAAAATAAACAAATTAGATGCTGTTTTACTGGCGTGTAGCATGGCCCTAGGTACCTTTGATACTAGTGGGGTTTTCGGGAATTGGGGATTAACTGGGTGTTTGGGTAAATCATTTTTACAGCACACACAACCCTCCATTGTGTGCCATGGTATATATCAGTTCTGACATCGGTAGTGGGGGCTTCGAAGTTCAAAGAGAAGGAGTCCTCATTGCATATGTTGGAAGGATAAGTGGCACACAGGTGGATGATTATATAAGTAAACATGCACGCAGCCCTTGCTTGCAATAACCGCGTTGTGCCCGTACAGTGAGGGAGCGGAATGCTCTATGAGGGGGTTGTGTTCACGGTTCTTTTGTTTTTTATTTTTTACGGGCCAGGCAATGCTTCAAGGATTGGGCATACGCTTTTAAGTGGATATTGCAAGCTGGACTTTGTACATTTTGTCCACATCTGTGAGGTGCTGGACCATACATTCACAGCCACCCAGTCGTTCACCAATTTTTTGTTTCCCCTTATTGCAAGAGACCTGGGACTAGCTGCTGACTGATGTAATACCTTATGGAAGTGTCATAACTCCTTACACCACCATGTGACTGTCTAGTTGAATGTTACCACCGAGTGTAGTAACTTATATTCTGGGTAGCAAGAAGCCATTTAGTTTGTCACTCAACGTAGTCATTTGCCAGATTTGAGTAAAGCGACTAAGGTTATAGACAACTGGCCAGCCGTACGCAGCCATAGGCTATGAAATGTGTAGCAAGACTCCTGTCCTGAGCATGAGCAAAAGTATGTAGGCACTTCTCTGCCGGCTGTAGGAATGGATGGTGTTGTTTGAAATATTGTAGTAAAGACTACATTCTTTCATAGTCCACCATTCTCCTTTAGGGGGATTGTAGAGGAACTGAAGGCTGCTAGTATAACCTGACAACTTCAATATCTGTTCATTACCATATGAAGGTGTCTGTTCCAAGCATCAGTAAAATAAGCAAGAAAAGGAATGTTACTCTCTTATCATTTGGGGAAGAGTGGTAAATATGACCTACAAGTTAATGCTGGCAGAATATTGTTGGCATACTTTTGCACATGCCTGTACATCACAAACAGATGCAGTTAGTTCTGGTTATATGCCACAGATGCTAAAAAATACAGGGTGGTTCATATATGACATGTCTGATGCCATGGGTTTTGTCCTGCCTTTTTGCACCATACCTTACCCTAGCATGTGTGGGAAGTAGAGGTGTTATAATGATGCTAATGATGATAATTGCAATGATGAATATAATGGCTGATGTTGATTATCGTAATGATTTTGATGATTATAATGATGATTGATGTGGTGTAGGCTTAGTCAGTATTACCAGTTCTACCCTGCATCATTCCCTGTTTCCCATAACCCTTGCGTACTTTATACTGATTGCTTGTTTACATCCATTGTTTGCATTCTTCCTTATCAAGTAATCAAATATCTCCTCTTGCATTTGCAACCAGTAATTGCGTAAAGTTCACTCATTTTAAGTAAGCAGAGATTTTTGCCCTCCTCTGTCTTCTGTTTAGGTATTGCCAGACACCTCAGTCCCGTCAGAGGGGGTCACAAACAAATAAACTCCACGTCGCTATGTCTTCTGCCATTTGACTGCCCTTCCTCCAGCTCACACCTCTCTCATATGTCTGTCCACTCCATTCTTCCATCTCTGCCTCAGTCTTCCCCTTCACCTCACTCATATACACTATTCTAGTCAGTCTCTCATTCTCCATCCTCTACATGGCCAAACTATCTCCAGATTTTCTCCTAATAGCACCACAATGCATCTTTTCTCCCTTATTTGTATATCTGTCTGTCCATAAAACTCCACACACTCCTCACTTTATTTCCACTGCTCTCACTCTTGACATGTGTCCTTCCAACACGATCCAAGCCTCACTTCCATGCACACTTTCCAACTCCTTATCACAGCTTTCAGTGATCCAGCAGCCTTTCTACCTTCTGTACCCATTCAAGCATTTCCTTCCATCCTTACTCAACACACTGAAGTACTTGGATGCACTCTCATTCTCTGTTTCCTCACCATCCAGTCCCACTGTGTATGCTGTGGTTTCATTTTCCTCAAAGACCATAACTTGACTCATATATACATTCCTTCTTAGATTCTGTTTCCTACATACACCCCTAAACCCATTCACCAAGCCTCGCAGGTCACATTCATTCTCAGAGTATAGTATCATCGCAAGCAACAGTTCAGGAAGTTTCCACATCTTACCTTCTGTCATTAGACACTCCAATTTATAAACATCCCTGCCTGTTATCTCTCTTATAGCTCCATCCATATACAAATTGAACTACCACAGAGGCATGACATGCAGAAACATGGCACAAGGAGACATGACATACACAGATGAGACAGAGCATGACACACAAAAACATGGCACAAGGTATGACACAAAGGCATGACACAAGGAGACATGAGATTTTTGTCCTTACAGTATGCAGATTCATTCCCATACCTCACTGGCAGAATAAGATAGCGCTGTGGCCCAACATCCTTTCCATAGCACTTCTTCATGACTAGCACCATATTAGTCGTGTTTCAACTAGCATTTATAAAGGAAAGATGGTAAATTAATCCCCAGTTAAACAGAGCATAATTGAATAAAGTCAAAATAATGTACATGCATCCCCCCATACCTGCAGACTGAGCCGACAACACACCAGATATATATGGGCAGCCCTGTATTTTGGTTAAGTTAATTGTGGGCTGCTGTTGCTGTGGTCCTGTATTCCTTTGTAGTAGTGCTGTAACCAAACCAGTATAGTGTCACTTTCAGCACTTTTGCCTACACAGTATTTGCTCCCTGACTAAGTAAAACAGAGTCAGTTGTTTGTAGCTTATCTGTGTGTGCTGATCACCTGGTTTCTTGAAAGAGATGTTGCTAAATGAGCTGAGAAATTTTGTTAAGGATATATGCCAGTCATTTTGCAAAGTAGACTGCTGGAAGATGCACATACACGTCTGAAAAAAATTATTAGAGGATTATTAGAGGATAATCTTTGTTGCTCATATTGGCTCTTTTAATAAATTCCAGTATTTAGTTTCTCTAGCATTGACTGTGATTCTTAGTAGTTAATATGAGCCTGGGACCACCACAACAGCAGGTATTATCAGCCTAAAAGATCGTAAGTAAATGTGGCAAATAAAAGGACTTTGCAAAAAGCCATGGTGCTTCCCCTCCCCCCCAAAAAAAAGGTGTTTTGCATATATTATCCATCCTGAAGTGTTGATATTGGTTATTATATTTGTTTGCTTATTTTTATGCCCATATTGTTATTTTTGTATTATTATTATTGCTGTGTCATAGTGATGTACTGCATAGTCGCCACAGGAAAAAATATGCTGAAAAAAATATGTACTCCAGTCCATGTTTGGAAGATTTTAATTGGCAGCAGGTCAACTATGATATTATGTACCTCATTCCATTTCCCCCTGCCTATGACCTCAAGTGTTTTAAACACAATGTGTACAGGGATTTCAGAATTTACAGAGGTTGCATTTGGCTCTCTTTTGTGTATTATTTCTTGCAGCCTTTATTTTTTCATCTCTGCTTAAAAAAAAAAATGTATTGCCCTAAATAGCACTGAGAATTTAAAACTAACAAGCATCCTTAGTTAATGTCCATTTATGTCAAAGGTTAATGAGCATCTTGAGTTGTGTCCCTTCATTTATATCCAGGTTTAACGATCATTCTGAGTTGATTCCCTTCGTTAAACATCCCAGTTGATTCCCTTCATTTAGGTCAGAGATTAATGAGTTGATATTTTCCTCTGCATATATACGAACATTTGTCATTAATACGGTTTATGTTTCTTGTTTTTTTTGTTTTTTTTTTTCCTGTGGCTGACTGTATGTTTATATATTGATGTGGGTGGCTTTTTTTGGTGCCTGTTTTTTTCCGTTGATTTATTCTATAGTCAGTTTGCTTTTGACTGGCAGAGCTTCATAACCTCTAGCTTGGTTGATGTGTATTCATTGGAGAGTTAATTTGACTAGTAACCAAGGAGATTCATAACCTCTGTTAGCCTGGTTGATGGCAAAGTGTAGTCAGACTGGAGAATTAATTTGACTAGTAACCAAGGAGACTCATTACCTCATAGCTTGGTTAATGTGTACTCAGAGTAGAGAGTTATTTTGATTAATAACCAAGAAGACTCATTCTTACTTCATAAGGTTATAAAATTCTATGTAGCCACAGAGATTCATAACCTCTTAGCTTGGATTATGGCCAAGTGTAGTCAGGATGGAGAGTTAATTTGAATAGTAACCAAGGAGACTCATTGTCATAAAATACTTTGTGGTTCCTTTGTGGTTGAGTTATATATATATTAGACTTGTGGACGAGCGGTTTTTTATATCTTGGAGTAGCTTGTAGTAGATAATCTTCTTTCCCATTTGTCATGTAGTGACAGGAGAGGTAAAGAATAGTATGGGACTATTTTTATTTGTCTTGGAAATATTAACAAGTCTCTCACACAGAGCGGAGTATAGAGTCCAGTCCCGCTAGCTATCTCTCTGTCTCGCTCTCTCTGTCTCTCTCTGTCTCTCTCTCTATCTGCCAAGCCCTTCTCCCTGCGACCTGCCTCTTGTATGGCTTGTCTCCTTCTGCTCCTGCCTGTTCTGTGGCTAACCTCCCTCTGACTCTCTTTCCTAAATTCTGGTGAAACAGAAGATGTATCACGTGTGTACCCTGTGATGGAAAGTTCTAGAAGCCTGTGTGTGAATATGTGTGTATGTGTGTGTATGGTCACTAGGCGCTGTCGTGTGCCTATCAAGCATTCCTTGAGTTAAGAGTGTGTAAGCATGTTTAGCATTGCTCGATTCTTGCAGACACAATACCTTCTCATCATCTGACTCCCTGCTTCTATCTGTCTCTCTATCTATCTATTTATCTATCTATCTATTATGATTTGTAATTATAATATGGAGTCCTAATACATCATCCCTACCTCATCACTAAGGCCTATTGAATTTTATACACCAATTAATTAGTACTGATGTTATAAAAGTTGCCTTGTTTTGTCAGATGAAAATAAACTGGCTATAGTTGTGTGTGTGTTGAATTGTAATATGTTATATTTGTATCTCTATTCTTATGTGTAGTAGTTTGGTAAAATGTGCACTTATAATGTCATCTTCAGGTGTTTGAAATTTTATATCTATGGATAGGGCGTCGGGCAATAGATAGATATATATTGAAAGATCCTAACATGCCCAGTGGACTAAACCGCTTTGATATACTGCTTCATGTCACACAATCATTTGCCATATTTTGCTAAGCATGTACAAGAACTAATTTGCCTGCCAGGTGCCTGTCGTCTAGTAACCCATGGCATCTCAGAAATCAGCAGTATTATGTGTTGAGCAGATATGATGTAGTATTCAGTATTAGGCAGACTCTGTTGTATAAAGTTGCAAGCTCTCCAACATCACAGCCAATTGTTTATACATTTTAAGAATTACTATCATTATGCGATAGATAGATAGATAGATAGATGCATATTCATAGGCTATGCTGTGGATATTTCTCCTACATTATAGCGTTTGCTTTGTCTTTGTATCGTTTGAGTGTTTTTGATGGTGTTGGTGTCTTGGATTGGGTTGTGGTGGTTTATGATTCTGGAGAGAGAGAGAGAGAGAGAGAGAGAGAGTAAATGACAGTGGTTTAATATCAGTGTTGGAGTGAGCAAGGATGTGTGATGTCCCCATGGTTTTGTGTGTGTGTGTGTAAGTGTGTGTAAGTGTGTGTGTGTGTGTGTATGTGTGTGTGTGTGTGTGCTGAAGATTTTGGATTTGAATGGTGAGTGAATGAATGTATGAGCCATTGCACTGGGCATGAGTTGGCCAGTTTCTCTCTCTTTTGTGTTTCCTCTCCTTTATGGGACCTATATATTTCATCCATTTGTTAAAAAAAAAATGAATAGGGTGGTAATGACTGCTTGAAAAAGAAAAAGAAAAAAAATGGTTACGATGATGATTGAAAAATAATTGGTTACGATGATGATGATGATGATTAGTCCACTTCACTAGGCATGGTACTGATAGTTCCCCCCCTTAATGCTTGTTCATTCTTTGTTCTTTGCTCTCACCAAATGTTTCTATCAGGAGAGAGAGAGAGAGAGAGAGAGAGAGAGAAACTTTGTCCTAGTGCTAAAAATCATGACAGGCCTCTGACCCTCCCATCACCTGTACTGAGTGTGTTTCCCCTCATCTTCCCTTCAAGCAGTGAAATTAATTCTCATGATAAATATAATTCCTTTGTCAATAGATGATAAAGCTATTAGATCAAGATTATACTATTTTGAGGAATATTTGCTGTGTATTAGTAAATCCTGGTTTGTAATCCTACTGGACTGACTACAGAAATCCTGCCAGCCCCAGAGATAGATGTTGAAGGATTGTCTGTTGTGGTAGTGTGCTGAGTGTGTTGTGGTGTGGGAGGAGGCATTACACTGTGGGCATAGTGTATTGTCTGTGAGTTGTATATTGTGTTGGCACTGAAGTAGAGAAAGATGATGATTGTGTTGAAGTCTGGTTATACTCATTTCACTCTAACTTGGCACAAATGGTCATGTTTTTGCAGCTCTTCTTAACATTTCCCACTGGCAGGAACCAAATATTACAGACCTGCACTCTTTCCATAGCTTTTCACCGTGACAGGCATTATATTTTAATGCTTGTTTACTGTATTGTTACAACTCAGCAATCATGAGAGAGCATAAGCCATTTTAACCCAGGTTAGGTAAAGAGAGGGAGAGAGAGAATATAGATGTATTTGTGTTTCTCTGAGTATGGTTGTGTCTGAAGGGTGGGTGTCTCGTGATGGTTTTTGAAGACTTCTGTTGTGTGGCTGTAGTGGCCATGTATGTCTAGGTAGTAGCTATGTACCGTCTGAAATAGTAGAAATGAAGTAAAAAAAAAAAAAAAGTGGTTGACGGCCACAGCCACTGGCAGACTCTGCACTTAGGCTACCGGTATTGCAGATGGTCGGAGCCGGTGACCTGTACTGTGAAATTCCACATGCTTTTCACAGCACAGTTCCATTGGAATGGGGGCCGTTTTAAGCGGGTAGGAAAAAAATATGTATCCTTGTGAAGTTTAGTGTTGGGTAGAGGATGAGAACAGATGTTTTTGAAGCACTCTGTGTAGTGTAGGTTTTGAAACCATTCATTCCATAGCATTTCTTCATAACCAGCATCACATTTTTGTGCTTATATACTGTATTCTTACAACTCAGCATCCATGATAGAGCACAAGGCATTTTTAGACCAAGTTAGAGTAAAGAGAGGGAGAGAGAGAATAGATGTACAGTATTCATGTTTCTCTGGGTAGGGTTGTTTCTGAAGGATGGATGTCTGGTGATAGTTTTTGAAGGGCCAACTCTGAAGGATGGGTGTCTAGTGATGGTTTTTGAAGGGTCCTGTTTGGGTGGAGATTTTTGGATGGCTGTAATGGCCTTGTGTGTATAGGTAGTAGCTATTTACAGTCTGAAATAATAAAAATATAGTATATATATATATATATATATATATATATATATATATATATATATATATATATATAAAAAGGAAGAAAGTTGACGGCAACAGCCATCGGTAGACTGCGAACAGTGGGGGTGGTCAGAGCCGATGACCTGTACTGTGAAAATCTATATGCTTTTCACAGCATAGTCCCTTCTGAATGGGGGCTGTTTTATGGGAGAGAAAAAAAATGTATCAAATGTATCTTTGTGAAATTTAGTGCTGGGTGTAGGATGAGAACAGATGTTTTTGAAGTACTAGTGTATGTTTTGAATGAGTGTAGTTGCTGGGTGGTGACTATACACAGTAGCTAAAACAAGTATCTGTGCAGGAGAGGGTCAATGTTCCCCATATTCTTAATGTAATGAGTGATATATCAGGAGGGTTGAAATGCGTGATCTCACCCACTTCTTTTTAGTGTTACCGTATAAGAACAGTATTGTATTTGATTACTGGCTCTCAGTATAGGAAGACAGTTCTTACCATAGCTAACATTTGGTGTATATAGTCCATCTGTCTCTAGCCAAACACCATGATCCCATAAGGGGAGGTCGTTTGTCTTTGAGTTGGTTATTGTATGGGGAGGGGTACTAACACTAACTTGTTGACACGCAAGGAAAATGTATGGGTTGATTATATGGTTACCAACCAGTGTTGGAAATGGTTTCCTGGATTCCAAGAAACCATTAGACCTGTCACTCAATGTAAAGCCTCCTGAAAAGGAAAGAGCAATAATAAGTGACAGATTGGATTTATATAGCCCTGGATTTAGTGCATACAAATTGCATTGCCACTGAATGCCACAGAATCATAAGACCAATTTTTTTTTTTTGGGGGGGGGAACCTGATTCACAAAACATCCAACTGCAGGTTATGAGCGCTGGCAGGAATAGCTTGTGGCAGTATCACATTTCACAGTATTTACACTTACTTAGGATGCCATATCAGTACAAGAAGAAATTGCTTACACACACACACACACATACGCACACGCACACACACACGCACAGTTTAGAGAGAGTGGTTCCCATACATTGGAAGATATAAACCACTACTGAAATGGAACATCATGCTTTCACAAGTTTGTCATCGTAAAATATATGACATGTATTGTTAATAATATCATAAAGCTGTTTACAATAGTACAAGCTTGATGCCCCAGAAATTATCACCGTAAATCTTCAGTTTTAAGGCAGTGTGTCCAGGCATCTCAGAATGAATAGATCTTGACTTTGGCTTTCGAATTTTTTATTTATTTCTTGGAGGGAACAATCAAGCGGGCTTCTGGCCTTCAGTTCCTTCTTCTTTGCATTAAAAAGAAAAAAAAAAAATCCTTCTCATGTAGTATGCACAGATGCTTGTTTTAGCTACTCTGTAGTATGAAAAAATAATATGCATTTCACAACACAGTCCCCTTCAGATGGAGGTCGTTTAGGTAGGGGAAAAAACTGTGTGAGGTGTTATGTTAGGTAGAGGAAGAAGAAGGAAGTGTAGTGCTGGGTAGAGGAGGAAGAGGGAAGTGTAATGTTGGGTAGAGAAAGAAAAGGGAAGCGTAGTGTTGGGTAGAGGAGGAAGAGGGAAGTGTAGTGTTGAGTAGAGGAGGAAGAGGGAAGTGTAGTGTTGAGTAGAGGAGGAAGAGGGAAGTGTTGTGCTGGGTAGAGGAAAAAGAGGAAAATGCAATGTTGGTTAAAGGAGGAAGTGGGATGTTGTTGAGGCAGTGCATGTAGTGTTATAAGCTTTGAATGGCTGTAATGGCTAGGTAGTGAGTATGTACAGGATTAAATATTAATAGAAAAAAAGGGAAAAAGGCAAAATGAAACACACAAAAACGGTTGCATATTTTTTTTGGCTGGAGGTCACTTTTTAATTAATTTGGGATATTGGTCAAGCGATAGGAGTAGTACAGCTTCCTCGGTGGTTTGAATGGCCATAATGCTTTTATTTTCCTCTGACAAAGTTGAGCCAGACTGGAGGGTCAGTTTAACTAGTAACCAAGGAGACTCATTCCTCTCATAACTAAGTTTCACTGTGTATCATGTGATTGGTCCAATTCTGTCAGATAAAAATAAGCTAACTTACTGTGAAGAGGTACATAGTGAGACTAGGAGGAGGAGGCAGCCTTTTAAGTCTGTATGGAGGTTTTGTTGGGGTGTGGTGTTGTTTACGATGTTTATATGTTCGTGTTTTTCTGGATTGAGAGTCCCATGGTTGTCCTGTGTCTGTGTGTTTAGCCACGAGGGATCTTTGGCATTAAGAACACCAGCTGGTATTGCATTGGTGTTGGTCTGTAATGGGAAAGTCAGTTGATATTTTCAAAACGTTTATGTAGAGAAAAATGTGTGGTAGGGTTCCAGGGACTTACCGGTAAATAGTCAGTGGGTGAGTATCTGGCCCTTTTTACTGGACATGGCCTGGTTATATCAGTGGCACCACATAAAGGTGTCTGCGTAGCACCACATTTTTATAACAGTTGGGTGCAGAAGGTGAGAATTGGGGATAGGGTTGCGAGAGGCAGACTGAAAAAGACCTGGAATGAGGTCATAATGTGTGAACTCAGGGATAAAGAACTTATGTGTGTGTGTGTGTGTGTGTGTGTGTGTGTGTGTGTGTGTGTGTGTCTCCATAGAATTGAAATATATTTAAACACATAATCTGAGATCTAAAGGCACATTTTCCACACAGTTACAAACTGAATATGTGTAAATTGTGAGTTTCATTTGTGTATCATGCCAGCAAGTAATTCCCCATTTAATAATTGATATATATTCCTGTAATTTGCTGATAGGTGAACATTGCGTGAAGTTAGGGTTATGTCCCAGCAAGAGGGACTTTTCCTCAGGCATTTAAAGATCATATGCAAGACAGCAAGTAAGTAGCATGATACCCGTATGTATTAGTGTTATATTTAAATGAGTAATGTTTTTAAATCAGATAACCTTGAGCTTTCACAGCACACTTTTGAGACTAGTTAAGAAGAATATTATGTGAAAAGTGTATTTTGACTGAAAGATTAATAGAGAAACTGTGCTTAGTGAAAGTATCTTAAATGGGGAAGTACTGATAGGGGTTTGCCAGTAAGTTTTTATTATTATTTAACTCTAATAAACAATTTTCTGAAGCTTAAACTAATGATACCCCTTGTTGGCATTATGTACTACAAATGAAAACATTTGAATGTTTATTCTCTGTGTGTTTTTGTACTTCATATAATTAAGTATTGTATTAGGCTCCCTCCCTCTATCTGCTTCCTCTTCTCCTCCTCCTCCCCCCCCCCCCCGTCACCACCCATCCAACCCCTCAACCACCACCACCCATCCAACCCACCCTACCACCACCAACCCTGCAACCCACCCTACCACCACCACCCTGCAACCCACCCTACCACCACCACCCTGCAACCCACCCTACCACCACCACCCTGCAACTCACCCTACCACCACCACCCTGCAACCCACGCTACCACCACCACCACCACCACCACCACCCTGCAACCCACCCTACCACCACCACCCTGCAACCCACCCTACCACCACCACCCTGCAACCCACCCTACCACCACCACCACCCTGCAACCCACCCTACCACCACCACCACCCTGCAACCCACCCTACCACCACCACCACCACCACCACCCTGCAACCCACCCTACCACCACCACCACCACCCTGCAACCCACCCTACCACCACCACCACCACCACCACCACCCTGCAACCCACCCCTACCACCACCACCACCACCACCACCCTGCAACCCACCCTACCACCACCACCACCACCACCCTGCAACCCACCCTACCACCACCACCACCACCACCCTGCAACCCACCCTACCACCACCACCACCACCACCACCACCCTGCAACCCACCCTACCACCACCACCACCACCACCACCACCCTACCACCACCACCACCACCACCCTGCAACCCACCCTACCACCACCACCACCCTGCAACCCACCCTACCACCACCACCACCCTGCAACCCACCCTACCACCACCACCACCACCACCACCACCACCCTGCAACCCACCCTACCACCACCCTGCAACCCATACCACCACCACCACCCTTCAACCCACCCTACCACCACCACCCTGCAACCCACACTACCACCACCACCCTGCAACCCACCCTACCACCACCACCCTGCAACCCACCCTACCACCACCACCCTGCAACCCACCCTACCACCACCACCACCACCACCCTGCAATCCACCCTTCCACCACCACCACCACCACCACCCTGCAGCCCACCCTACCACCACCACCACCACCCTGCAGCCCACCCTACCACCACCACCACCCTGCAGCCCGCCCTACCACCACCACCACCACACTATAACACCCTACCACCACCACCACACTATAACACCCTACCACCACCACCACCTTGTAACACACCCTACCACCACCACCCTGCAACCCACTGTACAACCCTCCTCCCCTGCCTGGTGTCCTCTTGCTGTTCTTGCCATCTATGTCCTGTCATCCATGTCCTGTCACTCCTGTCCTGCCATCACTTACCTGACCTGCCATCACTTACCTACCCTGCACCCTTGCACTGTCCTCTCCTCCCCTGCACCCTTGCAATACACAGCCATGCCCTCCCCTGCACCCTTGCAATACACAGCCATGCCCTCCCCTGCACCCTTGCAATACACAGCCATGCCCTTCCCTGCACCCTTGCAATACACAGCCATGCCCTCCCCTGCACCCTTGCAGTACACAGCCATGCCCTTCCCTGCACCCTTGTAGTACATCCATGCCCTCCCCTGCACCCTTGCGGTACACAGGCATATTCACCCCTGCACCATTGCAATACAGCCATGTCCTACCTTGCACCCTTCCTATGTCCTGGCATGTCTCCCTTGCCCTGCTGTTCCTGCCATCCCTAACTTGTCTTGTCCTGTCATCCCTGCCCTGTCCTTCCATCACTGTCCTGCCAACCTTATCCTGCCCTGCCACATCCCCCCTGCCCCGTCCTGTCATGTCATCCTTTACCTGTTCTGTCATCCCTTACCTGTCCTGCACCCTTGCATTGCCCTCCCCTCCCTGTCCTGCCCTGCCCTGCACCCTTGCCATACCCAGTCAAACACTCTTGCACACTTACTCTGCCCTGCTATTCTTGCCTTGCTCCGTCCTGTCCTGCCATCTCTACATGTTCTTGCCTTGCTGTCCTGCCCTGCCATCTTTGCTATGTTCTGCTGTTCTTGCCTTGTGTCCTGTCATGCTGTTCTTACCCTGCTATCCGTCTGACATACCTTTATCTGCAGTGCTGTCCTTCCTCTGCCCTGTTCTCGTCAGCTGCTCTTCTTCCCTCCCTTGCCTTGCAACTTGTAATTTGTTTGGTCTTTTCTTTTTTATATATTTCATTTATTGTATTTCTATTTCTTTGCATGTATAGTTGTTGTGAATATATGTTTATACTAAGCTCTTGCATGTTCATAAGTCTTGTTTTTCTAAGTTCAAAAATTGTCCAAACAATTTTCATTGCATAATTTTTTCATCGATCGGCTTCTCTTTATATACATAGTACAAAGTGATCTCTTCTTCATAATATGTGTAGAAAATGTGGACTTTGAAAAAATATCAAAGTGAATAATACCAAGACATATATGAATAGTATGAAGTGATGTCTCCTTCATACTATTCATATATGTCTTGGTATTATTCTCTTTTATATTTTTTCAAAGTCCACATTTAAATATATATGTACAAGAAATATATATGTAAATAAAAGGTATATAGTAAAGACATTGTAATAAGACATTGGTTTTATTTCCACTAAATGTACACAAGAGTGGTGGATGTCCAAATCTCGATAAATGGGTCAGAGAAATACGGACTGGTAACCCCAAGGTGTGAGGGTTGCCAGTCCGTATTTTCGTGGCCCATTTATCGAGATAGGTTCTGTGCCCCTGACTTTTATGCCTCCAGGAGCGTGCCCTTCTCATCACTTTGTTATATGCCATGTCTTGTATTGCTCTGCCCAGCTAATGCCGAGCAGAGCTATACAAGAAAACATGGCAATCAACAAAGGATGACAAGGGCTGTATTAACATGCATTGTTAAACACTTTGTGCAACCACTGCAGCCTGTGTTTGCATTAATGCATGTTAAAGATCAACATACAATAGTTTCGTGCACAACAAAGGACTGAGTAGGGACAATTTTAACCTTCAGTACAAGGACATTTTATGCTTGCTGACACGATTTTACTCAGCTGAAGGGGGTGACATACTGAAGGGGTAGGGTAGGGCGTAAACAGCAGGACATGGTAGGTATGGCTTGGTATAGCAAGGGGGTGACAAGCAGGGCAGGGCAAGACTAGCAGGACATGATGTGTATGGCAAGGGGGTAACATACTGGAGGAGGGTAAGGCAGGGCATGGGAAAGGGATGACTTCATACTGGAGGGGTAGGTGTGGGAGGGCATGGCTGGGTATAGATAGCAAGGGGGTGACTGGAGGGGTAGGGTTTGGCAAGAATTGCAGGTATGGGAGGACATGGCACATATGGGAGTGCATGTCTGGGTATAGCAAGGTTGCAGGGTATGACAGGGCCAGAAGAGGAGGGCAGGGATGGTGCGAGAATTCCCTCCTAAGCTGAATAAAACAGTGTGGCAGCAGCAAGAGTAAACCTTAAAATGTGGGACGTAGCAACAATAAACTGAGAAAAGACATCACAGTACTGAAGGGGTTCAAAGATACAAACATGCACTGGTTGTGATGCATGTTAAATATCCATCAACAAAATCACATTGCACTGAACCTAATAATTTTATACTCTTCACTGTAACTTGGCCCAATTTTTCACTCTTTTCCATCTGTTACAACTTTGGGGCATAAAAAGACAATGCTATGACAAATCCTTTTCAGTGTTTGTGACTGGCGTCATGTTTTAAGACTATTACAATTCATAATTCAGGCTGGAAAGGATAAAATTTAAGGCCAAGTTGTGTTCCGACTATAATCTCGGCAAACAATCTTTAAAATATATATAATTCATGGCCATATTACTATAATCGAAACTGTGAAGGTGTGGACAAGCTATCTATACCTATAGCTAGATTCACTGATCCTGTAAGGGTACACATTGCCTCCATGTCCCTTGCTATTTCGCTGCCCTCCCTCCAACTTACACCCCCCTTTCTCATATATCTTCCCACTACATCCCTCCATCTCATCCTCAGTTTCCCCACTCCCCCACCCTCCACCTCCACCACAAACTCTTAAGGCCCGTCCAGACGATCGAGCAATGCCCGCGGGCACAAGCGAGCAGTTTGCCTGTTCACGGGCTCACCGCTTGTGCCCGCGGGCAAATGTGTAAATTGCCACGGGCAATTTACGCATTTGCCCGCGGGCACAAGCGGTGAGCCCGTCAACAGGCAAACTGCTCGCTTGTGCCCGCGGGCATTGCTCGATCGTCTGGACGGGACTTTAGTCTCCTACCTCTTCCCTCACCACTTCACTCACACTCCTAGTTAGTCTCTCTCTCCATCCCCCCAAACTTAAACCATCATCTCTCCTATACCTCTATTACATCCCTCAATCTCATCCTTAGTCCCCTCCTACACCTTACTCACATACACTCTCCTCGTTAATTCTGTCCATCATCTCCATTCCAGTATCTCCATATCTTCGGTCTCCCATTTCTAATATTTTGAGCGAAAGACAAGAGGATGACCACCTCCTGACTAGAGTAAGATGTGGAATGCAGGCATATCCACCAAAAACAGGTCTTCCTTCAATAAAAACACCTTCACTCCATTGATAATAAGGCCACAAGTTATATACTGTATTTTACAAGTTATAAGGTAACATTTCTCGCCTTTAAGACTTTTTTTAGCTGAAGTTCTTCGGTTATGTGTTTAGTAGTTTGATTAAGAGTTACAACAACGCTTCATTCATTGGCAAAACTGACATAACATTTTAAAAAGCACGATTAATCTTACTACCTCCAAAATATCAGAAATTCTATGACTGCCTTGTCAAAATCAAGCTGTTTTCCATATTGCAAGTCTTAAAGGTTTGAAATAGTGTACTCCACTACATAAAATATTAAAACATCTATATCAAAGAATCATTTATTGAAATAAAAATAATATTTTACGGTCGGCACATATAAATATACAAGCAATGGACGTGGGATCATGACGGCCGCAATATACTACAATCTAAACGAGTGAAGAACTGCTGAAAAATCAAAGGATTTGACTGACTGAACGGCCAAGAGATGTTCCCACATCCACAAGTACATCAACTATATATACAGATGTCTTCGTTTAAGGTCTCAGGTATGGCCTGAACTAACAGTACTCCCTCCATACAACTGGTAATGAAAATTTTGTACCTTGATTAAGCTTTAAATGCACACTTTTCAACTGGCAGAATTGGACCCCCCCCCCCCAAAATGGTGGGAGAAGGTTTGATGACCCTTAGTTACGAGGTACGAATTAGTCTCTTTGGTTACTTAGTTTGGTTTCGTATCGCTTATAAAGGCTCCAACATGCTTATATGCGTCGGTCTTGGTCACCTAATGGAAACTTTCCACGGTACTCAATCTCTGACAGTCTCTCTGTTCAGTCCCTGATCTCAGAGGCCTCACTTTATCCCAGGTCTTTTTTACATTTGCCTCTAAACTCCACCGTCAACACTCACACCTCTCACCCTCCACACCCAGCTGTCACCTTCCATCCTCTCAAGCTCAAACCATCTCAATCTTCTACTCATCACAACACTAATATAGTCTAGTGATATCCTTCCTCATACTTCTTCAATCACAATCCCAACACCTGCCCGCCCCCCCTCTCCAAAAGTCAATCATTCAAGGATGCACTACACACAGGTATAATCAGCAGTTCAGTATAAGCCTACGAGTATCCTCTTCCTTCATTACACACTTCTCATCATCATAAAGCATTACACTCCTAACATGACACAAAGATTCCTTTGCACTTAGCACAGAGGAAGAGCCCAAACAGTGTCAGGAGGCAACAACTCCCTGAACTTCCTCCAACCACTCCTCGCTCTAGCCACACAGCTTCCAGACCCACCTCCAGCACATAACATGTCTCTCAAATCACAAAACTCACATACTCAAGACTCACCAGCAAGATCAATCCTTTCACACCTGACAATCTCCACATGCTCTCCCTGACACACTGCACACACATCACTATCTCGCAGTCAACCTATACCACTACACCTCACATCATTCATTCATCATTCATTGCCAGACGCCATGTATCCCAATCGGGGTGGCCAATGGCTTAGAGTTAATTGTTTTACAGGGAGGGGCACTAATCCTCCACCAACCCCACTTGACACGTAGGGATGCCAACAGCATCTGGTGTTCCCAGGCGGTCACCCATCCAAGTACTAACCAGACCCAACGTTGCTTAACTTCGCTGATCGGACGGGAAGCGGTGTACAATGAACATAATGCAGTTATTTCCCACACCCACGTGGCAAACTGCACATGGCCACACTCCCTCTCCTTTGACAGTATCACCACTTTTGTTTACTAATCATATCAACCCTCCAATCTGACTACACACTGCCATTCTCAGACAAAATGGAATAGGGATCTGCCAGGTTTGAAAGCAAGCTATAACTAAAATTTTACAGGTAACAGGGTGAAAGTTGCCTTCATGAGATGGCACAGTCTCCTTGGTTATGGTTACTAGTCATATCAATGTGGTACAGCAACAGACGTTACTGGCACAGGAGACTTGCTTTCATGCGTCTCCT
Source organism: Coenobita brevimanus (assembly GCF_032717465.1). Lineage (NCBI taxonomy): Eukaryota > Metazoa > Arthropoda > Malacostraca > Decapoda > Coenobitidae > Coenobita > Coenobita brevimanus. The sequence goes on along the minus strand of NC_136999.1, from coordinate 53,080,685 downwards.
TGGTTACTAGTTCCTCAGGTGGTAGGTGATGGTGATCATCATCCACTCACTCGATATACAGTGCAACCCCCCAAATTCAAAGTCCTTGTGTCCACAAATTATTCGAACTTTTGAAAATTTATAACTTTTGATAAAGCATTTCTCTGGCTATTCTTGCCTTAATTCTCAGCAGAGCCATGCTTTTGACATGAGCATCGTGGTATGGGCTAACTAGCTTGCTTAAGGCATCCTGTTTTCCAATGTTTTTATAACATTACCATTTATCTCCTACCTGTTAACTCAAGGTAATAATTATCGGTATAATACTCATTACAAACCATGAAGTATTTCTCGTGCACATTTCTCTATCATCTTCTGCATGCCCACTTCTTCTACAACACTTTGCAGTTGTATTCATCTTTGACATCGATCAGTAAGTTGTAAAGGAATATAATTCTGTGTCCATTTATTTACGTAAAGCAACTACAGTACTGTACATGAATATTTACATCTTTCACCAGTGACATGCATTGCATAGCGGGTGATTAGCTTAATGTTTGTCACAGCCCGACCAATGTGATGTGATGCTACAATTTTCTTCACGTGTTGTGCACTGTTCACTCACAGAATGCTTAGTTTATATTATTTATGATGTACTTTATGATATGTGCACTTATCATCATCTTGCAGAAATACTGAAAATCAAATAGGGACGCAATGCATGTGTGTGAAACGAGTGAAAAAAGATGAAAGTTTATATCTACTCAAATACATATTGCACAGTGGTGATGCAAATCTAAGAAATATATTAGGAGACTGCTGCCTAACAACAATCAATCTCATGTTAAAAGTGGGTACAGTTTGTTGGTGACGTGTGACAAGTGGTGTTCCATGGTGTGTAGTTAAGGGATATTAAACAATTCAACAAAACTTAAAATTCTTATCGCACTGCTTTGTAGTGCCATATGTTGTCATGTTTAACACCATCACCATCTTTGAGAACACCCGCAGAGAGTTGTTTTGTTTCAGTCGGTACGGAACTGAGTTGTCTCCATCACAATAGTTTCACATGTACACACACACACACACACTGCATACTTGTGGCTGGATTGTTATGTTCCATACTTATTTTCACAACACTACACTAATCGGTAAAACTAGGACACCTTTTTGAAGCCACAATTATGGTTAAATCTGAATACAATAAAACTGAATCAAAGAGTTTCTTAATCACAAAGGAGAAAGGAAACTATTATGGGTGACAAGACCCTTTATGGTAGGGTCATCAGTGCCAGATATGTGTAGCTGTCCATTTTAGATGCTAATGTCAATTGTGAGCTACTTTTCGGAAGTAAAAATTACAGTTTTCATAAATTTGGGTATTCGACTTTTAGAGGTTTCCAAATTTTTGAGGCTGCACTGTAGTGCTGTCTACTTCTTCCTTCAACTCCTTTTCTGTTAGTCCCCTCTTCCTATTTCTGCCCTTCCTTCCTGTCACTTTTTATTCTTTCCACTTCGGGTCGTCGTACACTGAGTGTCAAGCCTAAAGTTTTCCTGCGACCCAGGAAACCATTTACAATGCTGGATGGTAACCATATAACCAAACAATGAGGTGATGTGGATCCTACTAAGGTGCCCCTGTTAACTGGGTGGAGAGAGAAATGCAGCATCCATCCAGGAACCAAACCTCCATACATTTCCCCGCGCCTCGCTGTTGCAGGACTGTCAGCCACATGGGAACATTGGTTCACTGCACTGGGTGGCCCTGCAATGGCTGATAGCCTGTGGCTGATGGTCATCTTGGCCAGACAGATTGGGGTTGAATTACAACAACTATTCCCTCAATTCACAATCCCATTAAACATAACGTCCCTCTATTCCCTCCCTAAGAATAATGATGGACTACAGTCCTAAGTCTCCTTGGTGACTAGTCATTTAACCCACTTTATTGGCACTGGAGAAGGTGTTCTTCTTAAGTCTCCTTGGTTACTAGTCATATACCTCCCTATCCTCCCAAAGAATGATGATGGACTACAGGTGAAGGAGATAACCCTGGGGACAAAATAATTCATCACTTCTACATGACTAGCATGTAAATGAGTCTAGGGACAAAATAAGAAAACTACCTTGATTTAAAAAAAAAAAAAAAAAAAAAAAAAAAAAAAAAAAAAGGGACTCTTATACAACTATAGTTCTTTCATAACTTTCCACAGCACTTCTTTGTGACTAGCACATAAACGAGGACTTTCTGTATATACAACAACAGTTCTTTCACCTTAACTTGGCCAAGATTTATCCTTCAGCAGCTTACTTTACTTAGGTTACTCCAGCAGCAAAAACAAAAAGACCAATGGCTCTACATCCTTTCCACAGCACTTCTTCACGACTAGCATCACTAATTTTAATCTAATATAGCTAAACACTTAAGGTTCAAAGATGGTAATTTTAGACCAAAGTTAAACCCTTCACAAGACACTTCATGACTAGCATGGTAATTTTACACTTAAGATTCCAAGATCAGAATTTTATGCCAGGGTTAAACCCCTCCCAAAGCACTTCTTAGTGACTAGCAGGGTATCTTAGGCCAAGTTAAAGCAAAAAGAGAGATGCAGTTTTAGCACATTACCAATCATCGCTTTTTACTTGCTCTTGGTGTCTTCATATCATCTTCAGCCATCTTGTTAGACGTCAACTTACCTCCTGCAAATACAGAAAGATATTAGCTGGTTTGTTTTCATCCGATGGAACTGAACCACTCTCAAAACTGAAATACTAAGCTGTGGTTTCTGAGGCACCAGGCACCCAAACCCAGTGGACTACCAAGCACCTCAATCAACCAAATCACCAGGCACCACCCAAACCCACTAGACCACTTAGGCACCTCAACCCACAGGGCCACCAGGCACCTCAACCCACAGGATCACCAGGCACCTCAACCCACAGGATCACCAGGCACCTCAACCCATAGGATAACCAGGCACCTCAACCCATAGGATAACCAGGCACCTCAACCCACAGGATCACCAGGCACCTCAACCCACAGGATCACCAGGCACCCAAACCCACCAGACCACCCGGCACCAAACTATGTCACTAGGTATCTCAAACCCACTAAACCACCACGCACCTAAACACTAACCTAATCCAAACACACACTAACACACACCTAACGTATTCAAACACTTGCCAAATGGACCACCTAAAGATCAGACATTTAAATTCCATATCTAAACAACAAGTGACTATCCTCATGGACCTGCGGCAAAACTATTGCAGCCAATTTTTAAAAGTCTCTCTTTCAAACTCAAGAGAATGTGAATTGGTTTTATTAAAATGCCTCCTTTTGACCAAATTAACAATAGCTATATAATCAACTGCTGTGACAAATCAACTCAAAATATCAAGCTGAGCAGCCATTTCATAAGCTGTTACAATGTCTCCATACAGCCAAAACTGAAAATCTAATACTCAGCTGATGCAATAGCTGACATGTTAAATAAACTCAAAATTCCAAGATGAGCAACTTTGTATTTCATAAAAAAAAAATACTCTGAGCTCTCCATGAGCAGATTTTCCAAGTTCCCATTAAAAAAAAAAAAAAAAAAAAAAAAAAAAAAAAAAAAAGGTACCACTTAGAGATATGTCACATTCTCACTGCAGGTGAAAAGATCTAATATTCCAAAGCACATCTAGCTACAGCAGACCACCTTAACCCACTAGACTACAGAGTATCTACAGTATATACAGTAGCAAACACACCCACAAACTCCAAACATCTGCCAATGGGAGACTTTAACCCATTAAACAATGACGGCGACAACAAAGACGATGACGGCCAAAGTTTAAAGAAAGACAAAAACTGTAAACAACGCTCACACACCGAGAGATAATACTGTACACCATACTACCTGTGCTTTATATCTATCTATTTATACTTATATCTAGAGTACTTTACATTTTGGATTACATAAGGCAGCTAGAACTTTTACAAAAAATCTTTCCAAAGTGAACAAAGTCATGATCCAATTACTGAAAAATGTCTGGATATTGCATTTAAAAGACTGGCACTGGAAGGAGAAACAGTCACAGGCAGAAGGAAAAACCAGTCACAGGCAGAAGGAAAAACCAGTCACAGGCAGAAGGAAAAACCAGTCACAGGCAGAAGGAAAAACCAGTCACAGGCAGGAGGAAAAACCAGTCACAGACAGAAGGAAAACCAGTCACAGGCAGGAGGAAAAACAGTCACAGGCAGGAGGAAAAACAGTCACAGGCAGGAGGAAAAACAGTCACTGGCAGGAGGAAAAAACAGTCACAGGCAGGAGGAAAAACAGTCACAGGCAGAAGGAAAAAACAGTCACAGGGATTAATTCAAACAGAGGTATACTTCTAATTCCTTAACTCCCCAAGCACCTCTTCCTTAGTGTTTTATTTTTATATTCTTGCTACCACAAGTCATTTTACAACTTTGGGAGGACTTTTGGCTCTGGTGGCCTTGTATTCTTGAGGCAGCTCACCTAGTACCTCATCTTTAGTGATTTATTCTATTCTTGCTACCACCAAGCAATGCCTCTAACGCCTGAAGGATTTATAACAACAGGACAGCAAGGTATAATAAACATAATTAATTGCTTAAGAAAAAGTGTTTGGGGTTAATAAGGGCTATATGTTCCAATGAAAAATGTTATGAATAAAATCTAAAGTTGTGTGGAAAAAATCACTCATGGAGCTATGAAAAGTTTAAATTTGCATAAAAGACAAGGTTTTACTGTCAACACTGCTGTCTCTAGAATAAATAGCTAAGGAAGTGGTGTTAAATTCCTTTTAAATACTAGGGACTAAACCTTAGAATCCTTTTAAGTGGTGGGTGCTAAAGCTTATTCTAGTTTAACCCCTAGAATCAACTGCTAAGGAAGAGGTGTTTGGGAGCTTCCTGTCACCTAATTCACTCCTGCCAACACCCAATGATTTCATCCAGCTTTGGTGATACTGTCTTTAGTGAAGGGGTAATAACTGCTGTATCCGACTTCTGTTCCAGTCTCCCAAGCCTATTAAAACTGAAGAGTTAATAAAACCAAAGGCAGAAAGGGTGGTGATCATTTCCAGGGATACAGTTGTTAGCACTGCCAATTTAACTGCAACTCACTTACTGCAGATAATTTCACTTAAAAAGTGACTTTTTAATAATATTCTGCAAGATTCTTGCAACTTTAGCTTCCTCAGCTATTTAAACACAGGCTTTAGTGCATTTTGACTTGTACACCTATTGAAGCAAGTCATGCAACTAACTGGCCATTAGCAAAAGCTTGCACCATGACAAGATTTAAATAAAACTACAAGCTGACGTATAGTACACTCCACTAGGCCCATCAATGGTTATTTCAACTGACTTATCTAAATAAATAAGTAGCTAGAACATTTAAGAGTATTCACCTTTTTAGTATCCAGCACAGTTGCTCCCCCAAGTCAAAGGTGGTGGTGGTAGTAGTAGTTGTAATAGCACAGGTGGCCGCCTCTGCTGTCAAGCTGCCCCTCCCCTTCACCTGCCCTGAAGTACAAATAGCCTACGCTTTAGATCTAATTAACCCTTTAACTACAATGACAGTGCTACCTGAACACGTTATATCTTATGCTGAAGGACATAAAGCGTCTAACACACATTTCTTAAAACCAAAAAATTGCTCTCAAAGTATGTCCTGCGCGTTATACAACGAAGCTATCTATTTTAGCAGGGAAGGAATGGGCCACAGATGAACCCAGAAGTGGCTATGCCTTCCTGAAACTGATGAAAGCTTACCTCTGCATTATTTTGTATCCTTCATAGTTTCACGGCTGTGCTTACACTAGGCCTGTACTATCATGCAGTGAACAATTCTTCAACTTCTTATCAAAGTACTGTAACAGCATCAATATTTCAGCTTTTCACGTGACCGACGACGCTCTGAATGGTTTGTTTACCGTCAACTTGCGTCAAGTCTATGGACAGTGTTGCAACAGAAATCTTCATAAGTACTATGCTCAACTTTAAAGGAAACTAAATTATATCGCTACACCGCTACACCTTTATCAGTCAAGAAAGTCGTCTCCTAAACGGATTTGGCTGCTAAACTTAATATCGCAAATAATGAAGTTACATGAGTATCCATAAAGTAGCAGCAATTTCCTTTGCTTTTAAGAGAAAGGTGGAATATGACGTCAGAGTTACTACAGAATTTTTGCCATCCTTTGTAACAGTGCGTATCGGACCTAAACATGCCATATGGCGGTTGTTTCGAGTGTTCAACAATTTGTCGCTGGGATTTCAGATTCTCCAGAGATATAGCACGATACGATACAGGTACCAGTGCACTTGAAATCATAGTGCTATTGTCTGTAAAGAAATAAACTCGTTAAGAGCAGCACAGTACCATCCCAACGAAACATCGTGGTAAGGTAGATGGAAGTCCTACAACCTCTTGCTGTTAGCGTAGGCCTGAACCTAGCTGTTTTCCAAATTTTCTCTTGAAAACTAAGGTGCGTGTTATGCGCAAGAGCGCGCTATACATCGGAAAATACGGTACTGTATATCAAACCCATCCATTAAAGAAGTCTAACAGTTAATATTTTGTGTATCCCTCAAAAGGGGGATGGTGGACTGCAGAAGGGTAATTTCAGCCTTAAGTCCCCCAGGTTCACGTGCAGATAAGCATGAACCCACAACTTAGCTAAGGGCTCCCACAATATTCACACCAAAATTACCAAGTAACCAATGCATCTCTTCCTATACAGTATAATGCTACTTCTCTATTCAAGTTAAGCTAATGTAAACAGTGAATTATCTAGGGACAATCTTAATTTTCTTCGTCCCCATCTTTTCCACCTAATGTGGGGATGAAGCAAGGTGCAGAAAGCAATAATAGAGGAAGCATTTAAATTTATATCACAACCTCTTTACCCACGTAAGGGCTCAGAAAATGAACTAAACATTTCTTTCATTCAGTCATTTACAAAAACTCGAAGATACTTGCATACATCAGCCTTGATCACCTAATGGCGGTTCTCCATGCAGCATAACCTCTAACAGCTTCTCTGTTCAGCATCTTATCCCTGAGGTCACACTATGACTTTATCTCAGGTCTTTCTGTCTCCCCCTCAACTCTGCCCTCAACGTTCACACCTCTCACCCTATGCACCCACTTACCCGCCATCGTTTTCATATTCCCACACCATCTCAATCTACCCCTTCCTCTCAACTCCACCTTCAACATTCACACCTCACCCTCTGCACCCAATTGTCATCCTCCATCTTCTCCACATTCCCAAACCATCTCAATCTACCGCTTCTCAACTCTACCCTCAGTATTCACACCTCTCACCCTCTGCACCCAGTTGTCATCCTCCATCCTCTCCACACCCCCAGTGAAATGGGACACATTAAATTTCTATGACTGCACCTACATAGATATACTTTACCTCTGCCTTCGCTCACACTAGATGACAGTTAGGTCTCTGGGTTTCAATCAACCTTTACTATCTCTTGCAGTCTAATGACTATTTTGTTAGCTTGCTCTAACATCAGTTCTAAATGATAAGATTAACAATTATGCTGTTCAAAGAAGTGTTATGGCAAAAGGTGTTTAGGCAAGGCAATGTCATTCTGGCATTAAGCTACATTAAACTGCAAAAGGAAAAAAATCTATACCAATTTAAGGCTAAAAACTCACTTCAATTTCTTAATGGTGAGAAAAATTATCACTACAAAATTTTTAAGCTTAGCTATAATGTCGTCTTCACCTGGTGGAACTGGCCCACTCCCATAACTTTAGTACTTAGGTGACTGCTCAAAATTTCATTAACGTTATAGCTATGGGGGTTGGAATGAGTCTCCTTAGTTACTATACGTGTTCTCACTGGACAGAACACTCCCACATCGATAGTGTGCTTGCTTGAAATTCAGTTATCTACTCTATTGCCAGACAATCTTACAAGGCCGGTCTTTCCTATACGCTCACTACGCTCAGTGTGTAGGGCCTCCGATCACTGGTGGGGCCTCCCGTCCTCAGGATGTGTATTATAAAAATAATTATAAATAAAATAAAAGTACGTCGAGAATGGTGCTTATATTGATTAATTGGTTCCACGTGCATGAACGTTGTATAAACAATAATAACTGAATAACTGCAGACAAAAATTACATTAGTCTTTTAGAGTAACAAAAAATAGTGGTAATTAGAAATTTGTTTAATGGGATTTAACGTTAAATTCTGGTGACAATACTGAGTGCTGCACTGCAGATCAGCAGAGCGCCTGTCACGCTGACTGCTGCTGTCAGTCAGGAAACTGACATCGAAGCCAGCGTTGCCACTGTTTGAAAATTTTTCCAAGATCTTGAAAAATGGACCCCAACCTTGAAAACTTGAAAATAAAATAAAATAAAATAAAAACTATCAAAATCTTGAAAAGATGCAAAATTACGTAAATTTTCTCATTACATTCGTTTGTTTTACGTTTTCTCCACTTGCGATATCACTATCTAAATTAAGCAGAGAAAATCAGTCATATGACTGTAGAGAACTAATCTATCTATCTATCTATTGCCAGTTGCCTTAATCCCATACGGGGTGGACACAAACAAATCGCCTCCGCGTCGCCCTGTCCCCAGCCATTTCACCGCCCTGCTCCAAATTCACAACCCCCTCTCTCATATACCTCTCCACTCCATCCCTCCATCCCATCCTTGGCCTTCCCCTCCCCCTCCACCTCACTCGCATACACTCTCCTCGTCAGTCTCTCACTCTCCATCCTCTCCACATGGCCAAACCACCTTCATGTGTTTCTCCTAAAGCCTCCTATCACATCCACACCACAACGCTCCTTCACGTTCTCATTTGTCAGTCTCTCTCCATGTGACTCCACATGCTCCTCTCAAATAACTCATTTCCACTTCTCTCCCTCTTGACTTGTGTCCCTCAAACAACTTCCAAGCTTCACTTCCATACGTTAGAGTTGGTATCACAATACTGTCATATACTAACTTTTTCACTTCCATGCTCACTTCTCTGTTTCTTATCACTGCCTTCAAGGAACCAGCAACTAATCAATTTGATGATTTTGTGTTAAGTAACTTAAATGTGTATTGATACTATTATTTAAACTGGCCGCCAAACCGCCAACCCTAGCATCTGCAGGCTGTCAGCATAAGCACTCCCATTCCTTGGTGTGGCGTGTGGTAGCCCGTCCCTGATCCATTCTCTTGTAAATCTATGTCCCACCGTGTCCCAATGAGTTAAGAATATTTACCTCGCCCGGTCGGAGTCCGACGAGGTATTGTTTTTGGTCGAGTTTATTTGTTTGTTTCTTTGGTTGTTAGCAACAATAAAGAAAAACGGCTGCATGAAATTACATGAAACTTTCAGGATATTTGGGCATTTGTCCCCAAAGTGATAAAATTTTGGAGGTAATCGAGTGACCAAGAAAGGTCAAAATCAAGGTCACGGATTTTCAGGGGACTATAACTTGAAAACGGTTGAAGATAGAGATACTTACTATTAAGAACATACAGGAACTTGTAATGTGGGCTTTTATTTCGCAGCAAGATCTTCGACCTTGAATGGCCCTGAAAGGTCAAACTCAAGGTCATGGATAGGCTATATTCAGGGGGCTATAACTCAAAAATGTTTGAAAATTGAGAGATATTTACTATTATCAACATATAAGAAATCCTATATGGGTTTTTGATTGGTACCTTGACCCGTGAGTGACCTTGAAAGGTCAAACTCAAGGTCATGGATATTCAGAGGGCTATAGTCCGAAACTCGTTGAAGACAGAGATATTTACCAGTACCACGATATAGGAAGTCGCATATTTGGCACCATGACCTTTGACCTTGAAAGGTCGAACTTAAGATCACAGATTTTTAGAGGGGGTAACTTGAAAACATTTGTACCATTACCTTAGACTTTAACTGTGCACTGACACTAAATGGCAGAAACGATTGTTATTAACAGCAATAAAATAACTGCTGTTGGGCGACGTTTGTTGTGCCAGGAACCACTTGTTTTTCTAAGATTTTTTTTTCTTCAACTAAGGAAAAACTCGCATACTGAACGGGTTAAACTCATTTGTTTTTCGTTTTTCATTTAAACCTTTAATTACCATACAGTATATGTATTTTTATTTTTAGACCTCTGAACAGAATATTTTGTTTGTTGCCTGTCTGGTACCGTATCATGAATAAATAAAGAAGCTTTTGCTTATTCAAGTCGTTTGTCACATTCAACTTGCTCTTCTGTTGATAAAGCACCCTCCAGAACAAATCCATATGATGTAGTAACTTAGGCAGTACTAAAATGTGATGGTCAGGTAACACTTTTAGAAATTCAGAAATTCGCGGGAAACTGATTTAAATAAATAGTCAGGAAGTACATGTGCCAACTCTACTGTATATGGCATCAGATATTCAGTTAATGTATAATTTTATTATATTTAATGATATGTAGTAGCCTACCTTGAAAATTTTTACCCAATATTGAAAAGTTTTACTCAAACATCTTGAAAAATACACTGATCATGAGTGGCAACGCTGATCGAAGCGTAAACATCTCTCAGGTTTGATAAACGAACAAAGAAAAGGGTACATGAGGAAGCTCATGCTAACCGTAAAGGTTAGTATTATATTATTTAATATTGCCACTCATCATGCGATTGTAGGCTACTGTTTTTCGAATATCGAAAGTGGCTAAACTGACCAAACTCTACTGTTAACTTTTCTGACCGATGTTTTATGGTCGTACTATAAAAACTAAGAGCCAGTATGGACGAAAGTATCTGACGTTCCCGTTTTTCGTACCATAAATAAATTTGCTGTTCACGCTAGGCGTTCGTCACCTGGTTATGGCGTAAAATAGTACTGGAATGTGATAGGAGGATAAACGCCACAAGAGACCTCCCCCCCTTTACTATAACAAATTTAAATATTCACAAATATGGTAAAGGTTTTTCCATTTATAAACACTGAATAATTCAGGAAGAATATTTTCCTTAGGCTAAAATATGTTAGAAATACAAGGCTGTTCATAAAGTTTTACAGGACTAAACGTTTCCATAACGAATACGAGTAAACAAAAACTTCCATGGTGGCGTCGTGGCGCGTAATATTGGAGTTAGGACATTAAATTATGCATACTAAATTGTAATTATAGTTTCACACAAAGTATCATTTTTTTTTTATTCAGAGAATACAAGATTATGCAGTGCTAGTTTTTTTTACTTTACTTTGCCCTGGATAGGGGTATAACTTTGGTGAATATAGATCCAGCGTAGGGCCTCAGAAAAGCTAGGACCGGCACTGCAATCTTATAAGGTGTAGCCACAAACAAACTGCCTCCACACTGTCCTGTCCTCTCATTTGGATGCTCTCCCTCGAACCCACACTCCCCTCTCCCATCTCCACTCCATCCCTCCAACTCTCACTCCCTCTCACATATCTCTCTCCACTCCATCCCTCCAGCTCACATCCCCTTCTCCCATCTCCATTCCATCCCATCCTTGGTTTAATGTAGGAATGAATGTCCTTGGTCAATTCAACCTTCCATAATTATCTACATACGCTCTGACACAGACCGTACTATACTTCTCTGAACAAACTGCCATTCTCCAAGCAGTCAAGGCCCCTCCGCTCCTCGAGTTCGCCACAGTCTCCCATCGCTCCTCTTGAACCAGAGTCAGGCTGCCCGCTCTCTGAATGAGGATATCTTGATGCTTCGTTCACACCCACACGAACCCACGGCCACCACAGGAACACCACTGCAATGATTGTGGGAAAATAGTACAAATTATTCACATTCAGAGTAGACACAACACTACCACCTTCTGCTTGCTTTTGATTTTGCCTTATGCAGTATATTTCACATGGATAAATGGCTGAAAATACTGCATACCTAGTTATCCTTTCCACAGCACTTCTTAATGACTTGCAACATATTCTAGTGTTCATCTGTCTAAACTCAAAATTCAAGAAGCTGAGATTTTAAACCAAAAAGAGCCTAGCACTATTCTAACACACACACACACACACACACACACACACACACACACACACACACACACACACACACACACATTTAAAGACACATATGATAAAAATGGTTTAAAACACAAGACAATACGAACTTGACTCATACCTTTAAAGACACAGTTAGGCCAAACACTTAGGTATGAATACGTACACTAAACCACACACACGCGCAAACACAACCAAACGCCACACACACACACACACACACACACACACACACACACCAAAGTCCAAACAGCCCTGTTATCCTAATTTGTTATTACGATGTCAATGATCTGAGAAAACCTTAGAAATACTCAGGAGTGTTTACAGTACAAACTAAAATTATCATAAAAGCAATTAATTGGAGGAAAATGGAAATATATCTTACCAAAAGCGTAGACCACCTTCACCACACACCTATCAAGCCAAACTAACCAAGAGCCGGCAAAATTCCACCTCACCCCCAAATTCTTTCCCTCCCTTTCCCTCCTCCCCTCCCTCCCTCCCCCCACTAGTTCTCCCCCCCTCCACTAACTTGTCTGTCTCCACCACCTCCCTCCCTTCACACCCCTTCTTCTTCCTCCTCTCCTCCTTTCCTCCCTCTCCTCTCTCTTTTCCTTTTCTTTCCTTCCTTTCCCCTCCCCCCCCTTGTCTTTCCAACTCTTGTCTTTCTCCTTCCCTCCATCTCTTCCTCCTCACTGAAAACTACGCTTCCTCCATCTTCCCTCCCCCTCCATCCCCCCTCCCTCCTACCCCCCATTACCCCCTCCCTCCCCTCCTTCCTCTACACTCCCCTCCACTCCCTTCGCCCTCCACTTTCCTCCCTCCTCTCCATCCCCTCCGCCCTTCTCTCTCTTCCCTCCCCTCCACGTCCTCATTCCTACCCCCATCCCTTCAATCCCTCCTTCCTCCCCCCTTTCTCTCTCTCTCTCTCTCTCTCTCTCTGGCTTTCGAGAACATTTGATATTTTAGAGACATTTACACACACACACACACACACACAAAGATTATCTATTGGATGATGATGATGATAACACCAATAATAATGGTTGTATAATCTCAAACAGGATTATCGCTGCCCCATTTATTACCACCATCATTAACACAACCACCACAATTACCACCACCATCATTAACACAACCACCACAATTACCACCACCATCATTAACAACCACCACAATTACCACCACCATCATTAACAACCACCACAATTACCACCACCATCATTAACAACCACCACAATTACCACCACCATCAGTGACAACCACCACAATTACCACCACCATCAGTAACAACCACCACAATTACCACCACCATCATTAACACAACCACCACAATTACCACCACCATCAGTAACAACCACCACAATTACCACCACCATCAGAAACAACTACCACAATTACCACCACCATCAGTAACAACCACCACAATTACCACCACCATCATTAACACAACCATCACAATTACCACCACCATCAGTAACAACCACCACAATTACCACCACCATCATTAACATTTAAGCACCACAATTACCACCACCACCACTACCATCAGCTACCACCATTACCACCACCACTACCACCAAGTACCGTCATTACCACCACCACAATCAACTACCACCATTACCACCACCAAAACAAACTACCACCACCACCATTACCACCACCAAAACAAACTACCACCACCACCATTACCACCACCAAAACAAACTACCACCACCACCATTACCACCACCACCAATAACAACCACCACCATTACTACTACAACAACCAACATCAACTACCACCATTAAAACCACCACCACCAACTATCACCAACAACAACAACTACCACCATTACCATTACCACAAGAGAGAGAGAGAGAGAGAGAGAGAGAGAGAGAGAAACTAACCAAAATCTGCCCAACTAAATGGTCAGGTGGCCTCCCTCTAACCCCCACCCTCTCTCTCATATATCTTTCTACTCCCTCTTGCCATCTCTTCCTTGGTCTCCCCCTCCTCACTTGCATGCATTCTTCTAGTCAGCCTCTCATTCTCTCTCCTCTCCACTCCATGCTTTGGAAGAATAGCAAAGAAAATAAAATGTTCTGTAATTTCCTCTAGAAGAACGTTTACCAGGCTTTCTGTTTTTGATTCTCTCTTGCAAAATTTCCAAGTTTGCTTTATACACACGTAGGCCTATTCCCGTGTGTGTGTGTGTGTGTGTGTGTGTGTGTGTGTGTGTGTGTGTGTGTGTGTGTGTGTGTGTGTGTGTGTGTGTGTTTTGTCAATAATACCACTTATGTAGCTTTATATAAGGACTAAAAACACATGAAGGAAATCCGAAGGCAGGAAAAACCATAGGAAAAAGGAGAATCTACAAGAATAAACGAACAACGAAATGTAACAGGAAAAGTTTTGATGAAATAGGCCTATGAACTCGCCGTGTAAACAAGATAATAATGATAATACATAATGGCGTACAGGAGTTAAAAGACGTCAGACAGATGGCGGGGAGAATGTAGAAATAACACACAGAAGAAATAGAAAGACGGGTGAAGAGGAGGAAGAGGAAGAAGAGGAGGAGGAGGAGGAGGAGGAGGAGGAGGAGGAGGAGGAGGAGGAGGAAGAGGAAGAGGAAGAGGAGTGCTAAATAGCGAGTCGTATTGTTGATGGTGGTGTCGGGAAAAGTGTAATGGTGTCGTTAATCAGCCTCGGACACACACTACATCACCCTTATCAACAACTGCTGCCTCTCACTGCTTCTTCTCCTCTCTCCCCCCCCCCTCTCTCTCTCTCTCTCGCTCGCTCGCTCTGTATGACTCACTTGATTGTATGATGGATAACTGTAACTGGGATATCAAGTACTCGCTCGTATGAGAGAGAGAGAGAGAGAGAGAGAGAGAGAGAGGCAATTTTCTCCTCTTGGGTGTGCAAATGAGCAGAAGGAATGGAGGCGGAAAGAGAATATAAACAAGGTGGCAGTGAGAGGGAAAGAAGAGACTGAAAGAGAGATAAAGATGTATTAAAACATAGATGTGTGACAGTTGAAGTGGAAGGCTGAGAGGTATGGAGGAAAAGACAGAAAAAAAGGAACGGGAAAAGAAATTAGTTTTTCCCTCTGAAGTGAGCAGAAAAACGAGGAAAAAAGGGTATTTGATATAGAAAAAGGGTTTATGACTGTAGCGCTCTCACTCACTCATACCCTCCTCTCTTATCTCACTTTCTTCTCTCCTCTTTCTCCCTCTCTTTTCCCTCACCCCTTCCCTCCCACTCTTCCTCCTCCCTCACACCTCTCACTCTCCCTCCTCAGAAAGCGGACTGAGACTCCGTAACAGCATCAAAGATGTTGTTAACGGAACCAGAACCTTCTGGAGGCAAGGCAAGAATGGCTATGTGAAAGAACTTACGAGGAACGTTCTCAAATACGAGGTACAAAACTTCTGTGAGGAGATACCGCAGGCATCTTGGCTTCCACCCTGGGAAGAGGAAGAGATAAAGGTGAGCATATCTCCACTACAGAAAAAGAAGGAATGTTATGCTGTAGGTGTGTTAAGGACACATGCACAAAACCAAATATATAAACTCTACAACGAAAACACTGCTCACGTCTACTGCGATGGTTCGGTCAGAGAGGATGGCAGAGCAGGGTGTGTGATCGTAATATTAGATAAAGCAGACAGTGCATGTGTACAGAGCGAAATAAATTTTAGAATAAGCAACAACGTGTCTTCCACTCAGGCAGAGCTATATGCAATATTATACGGCCTCAGGAAGATCACAGGAGGTGAAGGAGACGTGTGCTTCTTCGTAGACAGTCGAGGAGCACTGAGTCCCTTATGAGCACAGCACCTGCACTGGTAGACGTAGTCTTCCAGTGTAGAGCTGTCCTGCATCAGCTCAAGCAATCTGGTAGAAGCATATCATTCACACGGATACCATCCCATGTTGGAATACCAGGTAACGAAAGAGCTGATTAACTAGCCAAGAGCACAGCAGAAAAAGAAGACATAGCTGTAGTATGCCAACTAACCTTGAAACAGATTAAAACTATAATAAGAACAAAACAAGGTCAAGAGGAAAAACAGAGAATGGAGCAGCAACTTTCTAGTAGTGAAACTACTGTGTCTCACTACACAAATGTTGCTCTGAGAACCCACTTTACATATGGAAAATATAGAAATAAGTGGAAAGATTCCGTATGCCCTAGAGTTGAGGTTAGGCTATAAGTATCTGTGGCAGCTTGGAGTGGATACGCCCGATTATAAAACGTGCTGCAGACTGTGTAATGAACCCACAGCCCACACCCAGAGCCCACACCCTGCAACACTATGTACTTCACTGCTCAAAATTAGCGCAGTTTAGAAATCCTGCTTTAGACTCAGTGACCGAACAAGTCGTTTGGATGTTTAATAACGATAAAATGGGAAGTACTGTATACTAAATTGTAAAAACATCATAACACATACTTAAGTAGACAATGCTATATTGTGATGTAAGAGTAACTGAATAAAATATCTGAGTAGGGTGGAGAGTATATTATGCTCTTATGCAATTTCTCAAGAGCAGGGTGAAGAGTAGCTCAGCCTCCTCATCCTTTTGAGGTGATAATATATATATATATATATATATATATATATATATATATATATATATATATATATATATATATATATATATATATATATATATATTTTATCACTTTACTGAGACAAACAGTTATATATATATATATATATATATATATATATATATATATATATACAACTTTGTCTCAATAAAGTGTATAAAGTCTAAAGTCTAAAGTCCTCCCTTCCCCATTCCGTCTCACTCCTCCCTCACCCATCCTTTCTCTCTCTCTCTCTCTCTCTCTCTCTCCTCCCCGACTCATTGTCCTTCCTTCCCAACATCTTTAGTGGCAAAGAGTAAAAAGGTGCGTTGTCTGCTCAGGGCGCGAAATAACAGCAGAGAAATACAAGGAGTCCAGCCCTTGTTTTCTGTCAATATCACTGAAAATGGAAGTTGTGGAGAGGGCAACTTAAGAGTTCTGAAGTACAGCGGGGAAGGACTGTGTCTGCGGCGTGACATTGCCTGCGACTGTGATTGTGCCTGTAACTGCGATAGTGACTGTGGTAGCGCCTGTGACTGTGGCTGTGAGTGTGGTAGTGCCTATGACTGTGATAGGGACAGTGGCCATGGCTTTGACAGTGGCTGTGACTGTGACTTACTGTTGCTGTGAGCGTAGTATGTGTCATGAGGAGACGGATGATCTATGGACATGTAATTTCCGTGTTGATCCTCTCGTCAGTGATGTGTCCAGCTGTGATTGATGAAGCCTCGGTCAACATCCTCGCCATCATTGGTCTTGATGTGAAGAGGATATACGCAGTAAATATCACAGTCAATAATGTGTTATGTGACTGATTACTAGATGGAATTATGGTGCAATAAAGCTGGAGACAGGTGACTAATGAGGTTGTTAAATAATGCTATATGTCAGTCAAATTACTATGACTTGTTGGTATGTCAGCGTTTATAAGTCAGGTGTAGACTGTACCTACCATTTATTCCAACCTTTTCACTCCGCTTCACCGCCACGACCCTTCCTCGTCTCGTAACCACAGTAAAGTCAGATGTCTACCTCACACACAACCTTCACTCACATCCAAATTCGCTTCCGTGCCACTTACACGTCTTGATTTATCTTTACTACCTCCACACTTCATATTCCTACGCCGCCTCCTCAACAATTTCCTCCCCATCCACTCCATATTTCATCCTCCCCGTCTTTATCCTCACTTAAGCACTTTTTCACTTCTTGCTTTTCCTCTTTTCTTTCACCCTTCTCTTGCTTCCCTTCTTTCTATCCCGTACCCCATCACCACTTTAGGTTAGCACTGGCATATATTCTGTCGATGCAGCGACCACTGGAGCAAAATACAACTGCCAAGACTGCATAACAGAATACAGCAGCCTTGATGTTTAATTCAACCTGACCAAAGCCTGAGCTCAGCAGTAAAGTGTCGCACATAATACATTATATCGCCGCTTGCAATTCACGAAGACTTGTTTGTAGCAATTTCAGAAGGTGAGTGAGTGAGTTTGGATGTTGCGGGTTAGAATGACCTGACGTGAGGTGGGTTGGACGCAGAGTGTCACAAGTTGTACACGCACTGTTTACCGTAAAAAAAAAACGCAGTTACGTGGTTACAGCAAATCAGGAACTCACTGTTGCAGCCTCATCATTTGACTTGTGGATGTGAAGCGTGGCGTGTTATGAAAGGAGCAGGCAGGAATGAAAGCCATGGCGAGAAGAAGGGACATAACGGTGCTGAATACAAGTGAATGATGTTATGACTTTACGAAGACAGAAGACTGTTATGGTCTGGGTATAAAGGTTTATGTTTAGCAAATACCGAATTCTATATAGCTGGAAGTTGTAAGGCATTACTTACTCATACAAACGCTCAACAATGTGCGATTTCGTTACTGAAGTATGATGCAGTTTACTTTCTATTCCCACATAATAAAGGATGTATTTGAATAGGGAAAGGAAAAAAAATGAAAGAAAAGGGGGTAATGAGTGAAAAAAAAAAATGGGAAGAGGAGTGGAGAGAGAGAAAGGAGGGATAGAGGGAGGGGAAGAGGAGGGAGGAAATGAAGGAGAAGGAGAAAGAGAGGAGTCGTAGAGGGAGGAAGGACGACAGAGAGGGAGGGAGGGAAGGAAGAAGGGAAGAGGGGGGAGTGGGGGTAGGGAAGGAGTAGGGGTGAAAGGAGAGAGGGGAAAAGAGAAAGAGAAGGAATGGACAGAGGGAGGTGGAAATGGAGGAAGAACACGTAGGACAAGAAGATAAATGGAGGGAGGGACATAGGAAGAAGTTTTGAAGACGGGAAGGAGAAAACGTTGAAAAATATGGTGAGAGAGAGAGAGAGAGAGAGAGAGAGAGAGAGAGAGAGCGCCACAGGTGTCTAACTAATAATCGTACAGTATTCCCTGGTACACAGCGACACGCCCCCTCTCACCTCCAGTACACCTGAATTGCTTTTCCTGGAAGCAATATTCGCAGCATCGCAACTTTTCATTTTTCATACAGGCACAATATTCTTTATTATTTTTTTTTTTTAACAAATTTCGTAGTTTTTAATATTTAGGTAGATAGAATGAGGGACTGATGGATAGACGAACAGATAGATAAAATAGACTGACAGGTGGATTTACATATATGGATAGTGGGGCAATGGTCGAGGAGAAGAGAATGAACTGGGTAGAAAATGGTGCTTCTTCCAGTTATTTCAGACTTGGTCAGCTTATCAATGTCTAAAGCCCTGTCTATCTATCTATTGCCAGACGCCTCAATCCCGTAAGGGGTGGCCACAAACAAATCGCCTCCATGTCGACCTGTCCCCCACCATTTCATTGCCCTGCTCCCAGCTCACATCCCCCTCTCTCATACACCTCTCCACTTCATCCCTCCATCTCATCCTTGGCCTCCCTCTCCCTCTCCTCCCTTCCACCTCACTCACATACACTCTAAAGGTCTGGGATAATATATGAGGGAATTTATCATGCCTGGGAGACGGTCTAAGAGCTGCGGAGATGTAAACCACCGATGTGAGGAAGGATGTGTCAGCTACTACAGTTATTAGTACTATGACTACCTCACCACCACCATGACTACCACACCACCACCACCACTACGACCACCAGCACTATTACCACCACCACCACCACAACCAACAACACCACCAACAACAACACCACGAGTCACCACACTTCACAGTTATCACCACACTGACTACCTCACCACCACCACACCACCACCATGACTACCACACCACCACCACCATTACGACAACCAGCACTATTACCACCACCACCATCACCACCACAACCAACAACAACAACACCAGGAGTCAGTATATTTCACACTTCGCTATATCACCATCATCATCACTATCAGAACACACTACGACACCGACCACAAGGCCCAATAACACTAACATCCTCTAGTTAATTCCGACTTGAACAGAGCGCAAATTTGAAGTAAAACAAAAATGGCGACCGGAAGAAAGATACTGTAAACGAATCTCTCCCAAATAATGTGAAACTAACACGGATATCAAGGGGATATATAATATACCAGAATGTAGCTTTTCCTTTTCAGTCTTTCCTGTGAAATTTCCATGTCAGTTTTTCCATGCTGCATGCTGGTTTTTCTCACTTTTTCTTGTCAGTTTTAACTGGAGGGTTTGGAGGCGGGGGGAGCCTTCTTGCTTTACTATCCTTATCCTTCAGCAAGCAGAGTTAGATCTCGTAATCATAGTCTACTCTGTAACAAACAGCCTCGAAAAGACCATAAGGTCTGTTGCTGTTTGGTTTCCTTTGTACTCCTTTGTATAATAAAAAGAAAGGATAGCCAGAGGAAACCTAAACTAAAAGAAAGTTGGAGGCAATAATCCAGACGACAGTTTTTTTTTTTTTTTTTTTTTTTTTTTTTTTTCCCCCTGTGAAGCACTAACTCTTTATCCTGTCAAAGTCAGGTTGGGCATGTCAAAGTCAGGGGACCCAGGGTAAGGCAGGGGAGGGAAGGGCGGGACAGCGACATGGGAGGCACGGCAGGGCAGGGTAGAGTAGGACAGGGCAGGTCAGTGCAAAATAGAGGTGCACATGTAGAGGTAATTGTGGTATAGTCAGTAAGGGGGAGAAAGTAGTGCAGAAGAGGGAAAGGGAAAGAAGGGGAAGGCAGCGGCAGGGGCAGGTATGGAGAGGTAGTGGGAGGTAGGGTAAGACATGACATAGTAATGCGGTGGAAAGAACAGGAAACGACACAGTGAAGGGCAGGAAAATTAGAGAAAGAAAGAGAAGAACTGAGAAGAACAAAGTTAAAAAAAAGAAGAACCGCAAAGGGAAGTGTGTACAAGAGGACAGACATACAGAGATCAGCAGACCAGAGAACGGCAAGATAGGCTAGAGTGGCGCAGAGAAGGGCAGTTAAGGGCAGAGAGGGGAAGGAAAGGTGCAGAGACGGACAGCAAAGGACAGAAAGGAGGAGTGAAAGGAAGGAAAGGGCAAAAAGGAGAGCAGGGAGGGGTTGGGCGATGAGGAGCATAGAAGGGCAAGGAAGGAGAGAGAGGAATAAAGAGCGGGGAAAGGCAGAGAGAGAGAGAAGGGCAGATAAAGGCAGAGAGGAGCAGAGAAGGGCCGAGTGGACAGATGAAGGCCGTCAGGGGAAAACACAAGATGAAAAAGTAATCCTGGACAATGTGGCCAAAAAGCCCTGAGATCCTCTGAAGCCGCTCGTTATATACAGACAAAAGGATGAAAGTCTGACCTTTCACACACACACACACACACACACACACACACACACACACACACACACACACACACACACACACACACACACACACACACACACACACTGTACATACATCCATACATTCACATACGGGCGAACAGAAACACACAAACAGCCTTAATTTGAACGAGCTTGGAGGAAAACAGAATACGAAATAACTATAAATGATAATGTTATAGGACGACACACATAGGTCGCAGAAGCAATAAAGTTATTTCAATTGTGTTACAAATGGATATGCATGTTACTGTTGTTGGGTGTGCCTGTGCTGGTAGGTGTATTGCCGTAGGGATGGGGGAAGAAAGGAGAGAAAAAAAAAAGGTGGTGAAAGTAAGCAACAGTTAGAGAGGGAGAAGAAAATAGTGAAAGAACTGAGGAATAGAAGATGGATCTGCTAGCAATATGGACAGAAGGGGAGGGAAAGAGATATGGAGAGAAGGGAAAAGACTGAGAAAACTTTGTATTTTCATGCCTTGGCCTAATGTCAATCGACCGAACATTTTTCATCGGCAGGAGTAAAACCGATCCCTCCAACACATCGTGGCGCCGGATGCTATCAAGGAGCAACACAACGGCTGGGAGGAGGACGCAGATTTCTTCGATTGTTTTTTTCCCTGACAGTCCTATTTATATCCGGGATCTTTACATAATAATGGAAGGAAGAGCAGACTAGAAATCGAAAACTCCCGATATCTCCTTTTGCCCCTCCCCACCACCGCCACCCTCCCATTACCTTAAGCATGATGCCACAGCACAAGTAGAACGTGTTATCAGCAAGACTTGGCTTCTGATTCCTCTTCCTACTATATTTCTTACTATGTCCTGTATATTATTCCTGTGTCCCTGTTCTCCGCTGTTTTTAGTTTTTTCCTTCTCTTAGTCTTACTTTCGGCCATCTTTCTCGCGCTCGAAGTTCAAATTCCTCTTCATCATAATCTAGTCTCCACATTTATCATTCTCTCCTAGCTACTTAATCACGCATCTACTGCCACCACCACTGACCTAATCCTCCACTCTGACTCACCTCTGTCACCCAGGATTCAAGTTTTATTTTTAGTTTTGATGTTTTCGTCCTTGCTATTTTCGTCTCTCACCCTATTTCAGCCCCTCCCTGCATCGCTAACCTCATTATTTTGTCTTTACCTATTTACTGTTCTTTGTTCGCTAAAACTTTTTTCATGTTACTTGATTCAACTGGTATATTCTTGCGATCTGATGCTGTAGTCGAGTAAAGCCTAGAGGACGGCAGAAGCTGTCTTAAAAGAAGCTTGGTTATACAGCCCACGAAAAGCCTTTCAGGAAATGAGATGTCTTAACAGTATGCAAGAGGCTCATGAAGGAAGATGAGTGTGGCCTTGGAGACTATGGTGAGGTAAGGGAGGAGGTTGTGATGACCCTACCCTTACTTCACACCATACTACACCGAACCACACCACACCATCAGTCACTGGTCGTCTTACAACTCACGCCGCACCACACCACACCACGCCACCCCAGCCCAATTCACCCGACACCACACATTACACTCCATACCACACCACACCACACCACTTTTGGACATTCCTTACCTTACACCACACCATACCATACCACATACTATTCACTGCCATCCCTCACCCCACCCCACATCACACCACTCCATCCCACCCCACCCCACTCCACCACACTGGCACTCACCACACCACACCACTCGCAGCCCGCCCCTCATCCCGCAGGGCTCGTCATGTGATAGACAATGCAATGCTACCTTCACACTTACTGTGAACATTCCGTTTATTACTGACTTGTTTGTTGAGTTGGGCCACCATAATCCCGTAAATTATTAAGACCTTTAAGTGGAATGCTTCAAATATTTATAAAGAATACGTTAGCAAGTTTCGTATCAGAAGCACTAAATATCAGCCGTCTCGAAGTTCAATGTGAATTTTTCTTTGATTATATATAAAGTAGAAATATGATGGCTATCGCACACCAGCAAATGATAAATGAACCCTGGACAAATTTATAAAGGGTGAGAGTGAGGGCGGTCCCGTGGTGCTGGGAGGCTTGGGGTGGGTAGGGTGGGGGTGGGGTGAGGGGTACTGTTGCAGCCTCTCTTCCGTCCTCCCATCTTTAAACGCCAGCAAGACTTTTGCGTGCTGTGTTAATGGCTTGAGGAGTTCCGTAATGGAGTTGTCATGAATTTTATACGGCATAGAAGGTAAGGTCAGACGAAGCCAGGCAAGGTCGGACCACTTCAGCCCACCATTAGACCTGCCAAAAAGGTTGCGCAGGTGTTCGGATGAGGTCAGTCTAAAGCAAGATGATGATGATGATGATGATGATGATGATGATGATGATGATGATGATGATAATAATAATAATAATAATAATAATAATAACAATAATAATAATAATAATAATAACAATAATAATAATGGTGATGATGATGATGATGATGATGATGATGATGATGATGATGATGATGATGATGATACTGAAAAAAGAGGAGGTGGAGAAGGAGGAGGAAGACAACAGCATCAACACCAACTAGGCTGGCGTAATAGCAGCCAAGGTAAGCTAGGTCAGGTCGGGGAAAAATGGGGAACAGCCGACTGCACTGAAGCAAGATCTGGTGAGGACAGGTAATATGAGGACAGTAGGGCAGGACAGGCAGGAAGAAAAGCCTGGTGCAGAACAGGACATAATTGAACAGGCAATGTGGAATTATTACCACTTTCAGGAGGTGACACGGGGTGCTCTGAATTTTCCCCCATTTGGAAGGTGCTTTAAAATTTGAAGAAGATGGGGAACAGGCTTGATTAGGAGTTTTCCTTTTCCTATGCTGATTGTCTGCCAAGGAGAAACTGAGAATACTGTCACGAGGTTGATTTAAGAATTCGTCAGTGCTATCTTCCTTGTCTAAAATTATGACATCAATAAAACTCACATTATCTCCAATACACCATTAATTAGCATTCCTGGCTATGTCTCAACTTACCCTATTTTACAACGTATTCCAAAACATCAACAGTCTTCTTTCACCTTCCTTCTGTCACTTACCCCACCGTGAAAATTTCTGCCTACCATCTCTCAGAAACTAAAATCCTACCAAAGTCATCAGAACCTATTTTTAAATTCCAACGGAGATGCGAAGGACAAAACCGGGCCTCATTATACTTAGATTATATTACGCACAGACATCAGCTACATCTTGTCCATCAATACACACACCGAGATGTTTTTCGTAGTGTACGCTTGACATGAACTCCTAAAATTAATAAAAAATGTATAGATAAGGAATGAATGGTTACTGTGCAGTGATATTTATCATATACGTGTATGCACCTGTACACAGATCCTACACACAAGAACTGCTAAAACTCTCTCTCTCTCTCTCTCTCAGCAATAAAGCTCACAGGAGGAAGAATATAACACCTTTCATTAGAGCAAAATATAAATCCGTTCAGGCTAATATGCTTATATGGGAAATCTCTCTCTCTCTCTCTCTCTCTCTCTCCATTCCTCATCTTTTCTCTCCCCTTCCTTTCGTTACTTCCGGCTCTCTTCTCTGTCACTATTTACCTTGACTATAAAATTGTGGGCCAATCATATTACCGTCAACATCATAACAGTGAGCGAGGGAAGGTAGGTAGGCAGGTAAACACACAGGTAGGGAAAGAGGGAAGGAGGGAGGGAGGAAAAGAGGTTGGATGGGAGAGACGGAATCATGGAGACAGGCAAACGTGAAGAAAGACAGGCAAAGAGAAGGGTAGTCCAACACACACACACACACACACACACACACACACACACACACACACACACACACACACACACACACACACACACACACACATGTAAAAGAATTATTTACTTTGTGAGCTATTTAAGCCATGACGAATAATGACCGTGTGTGTGTGTGTGTGTGTGTGTGTGTGTGTGTGTGTGTGTGTGTGTGTGTGTGTGTGTGTGTGTGTGTGTGTGTGTGTGTGTGTGTGTGTGTGTGTGTGTGTGTGTGTGTGTGTGTGTGTGTGTACTTACCTATTCAGAAACCAATCGATTTTATAAACGCACATCTGATGAAACGGCAAGAGAATTATCCTCCAATATAAGACACACTAAAAGAAGTATAGACATGAGAGAGAGAGAGAGAGAGAGAGAGAGAGAGAGAAACCTAAAACACGTCTCTTCATATTCGAGCCAAAACCCGGAAAGGGAAAGACAAGGAAATAGAGAAACTGCGGTTCAGAAAATCAAATCTTTTCTCGTAAATCTTGGCGAATTTGGAGCACATATTGGACTGCTGCCTCATACCGTGACTTGGGATGTTGGTTTTTATCGAATATTTACGTTCCGTTTTACACACACACACACACACACACACACACACACACACACACACACACACACACACACACACAACTGAATACGCTACTTAAAAGGTTTCTCCTAATCCATAACTGAAGGCAATTTCCAAGCCAGAAAAAGCAAAGAGATATTTTACATGACCAAAGAATTAACAAACGATACAGGCTTGAGTGTATTTGGGCTATTTCAATCCTTTTTTTGGTGTATATCTATCAGTAGTCCAGAAAAATGAAACAAAGACGTGAAACATGCTAGTCAGTGAACACAAGAAAGACAAGAAAGAACTAAAATATTATAGATAAACTGAGAGTATTAAAAAAAATAAATACTAAAACAATGGCTGAAAATTAATTAAGTTACACACACGTACTCCACACAGGCATCGCTCTCACACACACACTGCCACACCACTATCCATCTCCAACACCCACACCACATCACTCACCTCCTCCCACACACACACACACACACACTCCTGGCTGCCCCACCACCTACCCTCCACATCTCTCTCTCAAACAATTTGCAACGATCAATTCACGTCAGTCAGTATTAAATTCAGGGCGACAGGAAAAGATTCATCTATTTTCAACCAAAATCCTTGAAGCTCTACCCCTCCCCTCCACTACACACCAGTCAGTGAAAGTGTGAAGCCTTTAGCCGGTACACTGTTACACATATTCGCTTCAGTATATGGGGAAAAATTTATACTAAAATAATGACAGATAATTCGTACTAAATAGTTTAATGTTAAGACCAAAAATAATCACCACAGGATCATTTACTGAAGATAATGCGCTTTAAAGAGAATTTTACGGAATATTTGGCCTGCGTGCTGCGTTGCCGTGACGACAGTTTGCCGCTCTTGCCTCACGATCCTGTTACGTACACAGCCTCACACTGATATCCTCACCTCCAGTGCATCTCAAATACACTTAATTACAACTGACAGATGCATTATTCGTGACACCCATGGTAAACACTCCCATGGTGTATGAGAGCAAATTATGGTGGTATTCTAAATGGCTTTGATGATCCCGTAACAACACATCAATAGCGATTTATTATGCATATTACTCTTCGATATCCCCTTTTTAATACTGATGCAAACTATGGCGATGATAAAGTGACATTAACATATAAAACATTGTTCAGGTACAGTAGGAAAAATAAATAGCCACTGGAATGATAATACGAAAAACTGAAGCCTCTTGTACCATAAAAAATGGATAGCCTTTCTTCGGGTGACATCCTCCCCTACAACACCCCCCCCCCCCGCCCACCACCGCCACCCACTGTGCCGGCAGGACCAATATCTGTATTATGATTCTTTTTATGCAAGAAAGAAGGAACCAAAGGCTGAGCCCCTAAACCGTTCCTTCCATTATGCTCAGCCACTTGACATTAACCTCCCATAATACACTGAATATCCCCTCACAGTACAATTTCATATACCTAAATCCATCCTTTTTTCCTAGGCACAGTTTTATATTTATTTCAATTTGTATTCAGGACAAGCAATCGGTATGGACATAGGTGACTCCCTGTACAAGCGCTTCAGTAATGCAGCGATATAGCCTAAACCAAAGGCCTGGTGGAGCTCTATCACTTACACCAACCACAGCCTCTATCTATCTCCCTATCTATCTATAGCCCGACGCCCTAATCCCGCAAAGGATGGCCGCAGACAAAACGCCTCCAAGTCGCTCCGTCACCCACCATTTGACTGCCCTTCCCCTAACTCACTCCTCCCTCTGAGTCACGGGGACAATCAAATATTTTCATTCATTTTTCTGCCACACAATCTGAATCCAGTTGGGGAAAGAACAGTCCTGGCTTTTCGATTTCAACAAACTTGATCCCTATTTTGTCCTTTAACGTGACTTAAAAAAATTGTTACTCACACACAAACGACCACGATCCTTTTCATTTTGTCGTTGTAAGTGACTTCTAGATGTTACTCACGCACAAAAGCCACTCCACTCATGACTGACCGTGCTAGAATTTTCCCCTTGCATCCTCTAGCGGTCACCTCTCTCTTTACAATATGGATTATGCCGTCCATCAATCATTAATCCCTCCATAAATAGGGATTAACGCTCTCCACACACACAAATACCGTAACAACAACATAATACACTCTTTGGACGGTAGCCTATCTGTGGTAATGTGTTTATATATATGGAAAATGGGGTCACGTTCATGTCGCTTCACACTGGCGTCTTTATCTTACATACCACGAGAGAGAGAGAGAGAGAGAGAGAGAGAGAGAGAGAGAGAGAGAGAGAGAGAGAGAGAGAGAGAGAGAGAGAGAGAGAGAAACGGGGTATATTATGGCTGCAATTTTGGTACATAAAAATATACTGCAAATGGAGAGGGAGTCAGGCGAGGGAGAGGAGGCACGCTGAGAGAGAGAGAGAGAGAGAGAGAGAGAGAGAGAGAGAGAGAGAGAGAGAGAGAGAGAGGAATAGATCAAATAGCGAAAAGAGATACTGTCATAGCCTACATGCAATAGGGTGAAAATAAAGATATATATACGATGCGGTGAGTGTGAAAGACTGAAGAATGGACAAACAGACAGACAGAAGGACAGTCAAGGAATTACAAAGACGACCAAAAAAATGACAAACACATTATAAGGTGATATTGGCTGCTGTACAGGTTCTCATAATAACTCTAATGACAGTAACTTGTATATATAAATAGTCATACAAACATCACATTCAAAATCATACAGACAGTTCATAATCTCTCTATTAATAACTTCATAAACTAATAATAATAACTTACATAAATATAATCGGTCATAAGTCAACTCATAATAATAATAATAATAATAATAATAATAATAATAATAATGCTGATGATGTTGATATATAAGCAGCTCATAATGTCACTAATAATAATCACTAACAAATATAATCGGTTATAAGTCAACTCATAATTAATAATAATAATAATAATAATAATAATAATAATAAAATTGCTTGTATATATAATCAGTCACACAAACAACTAATAATAATTCTAATTTTTATCACATGAATAATTAGTCATGCAAGCAAGTGACCCAAATTTCATCATAGTTGTATTCATGCACACGGAAATGAACGACTGCCTATTAAAAACAATTATTAATCTGAATGGCATTACTAACATTTTTAGAGCATTTGTTCATATATTTATTTACGGACTGATAAAAAATGCTGATAATCACAGTACAGTTATTGGTTATTTAGATGTTATATTATACTAGGTCTTGCATTTGCTTACCTGTAAATAAACCTTATTAAAATGAATGCAACACATGAGAAAAGCATAGGGAATGTTTTTATATTTATTACTACAAAACACTTTCTTATAAGGGAAAAGGAATATTTAACCTACAGCATACGTATCCCCTATAACACTGTGAAGCAGCATTCTATAAAGTGACCTCTCTTTTAATGCTTTCATGGTCACATCTTCCCTCGTATTATTTCCTAATAACGCCAGACGATTTTATGCAACTGTGTTTGAGTCACATGAGCCTGAGCATTAATACTGATAGTAATAATTCTCCCATGGGCATAAAAACTAATACGGCACTCCAGATAACGCCTGGCAAATAATTATACGGCACTGAAGTTGTTCCCCACGTCCAATTACCCCCCCCTTCCCCCAAAAAAATTCCAGTGACAACAGCAAACCTGAACAAGACTCTGAATAACATCTTCCCATTTTTACATGACAGTTTCAAAGTATTTTACATGTCCCTGCATTAGTACCCCCCGAATTTTTCGCTGTTTCATCACATCTATTTCAGTCCAGTTGTCACACATTCCTTATCAAGCTTCTCTCTCGTTCACAGTTTATACTTTTCTCTTCACGGCTCTTTCCTCCCCTAAGATGCTTTTCTGCAATTCCACGCTAACATTCTATTCCTTGGGCGAAATTTTCTCTCTTTCCCCGACAATATCTTCTTCCTCCAGCGTCCTTGTTCCTGTACTACCTCATCACATAACTGTTAACCACATTTTACCTCATTTTAATCATCTCTTTCCTCATCCATTTACATTCTCATTTCCATCTCCCTGGTATGAAAGTCTCTCTCTCTCTCTCTCTCTCTCTCTCTCTCTCTCTCTCTCTCTCTCTCTCTCTCTCTCTCTCACCACAGTTTACCTCAATTTATTCATCTCCTTCCTCATCCATTTACATTCTTATCTCCATATCCCTGGTATTAAACTCTCTCTCTCTCTCTCTCTCTCTCTTTCTCTCTCTCTCTGTCTACGGTCTTCTTCGTCTCCTTCAGTAATCCCTTTCTCTTCTCCCTGTCCCTTACATTTTCCTTCAGCCTTTGCTCCCGATACTTGTTAAAACTTTTCCCATCACCCTCCACTCACAACCCCATCGCCACCACCCCAGCCTCACCACCCTACCACCTCGGATCCTTACTGAGTAGTCAACACAAATCCCTGGCACTCCACCTACAGAAGCTACATCATTAGCATTCTTATGAAGCTGGAATAACGGACTGAACGACTGACAATCAGAGCACAGAAAGAGTTTATTTTTCACATATATGAAGCCAAAATATTACGCCAAATTTCCATCTGGGTGTGGGGGTCTGGTGATGTATGTCTCGTCCAGAAGTTATCAGAAACTTGTAATATTCTGTGGGTGAACTTTGCCCAATGCTGGAGTAACTTGCGCGCTGCTGATGGCACTTCTGTATTCAATGGCCAAATAAAAAAGAAAAAATCACTGAGTGTGATAGAAAGTTGAAGGTTCATACAGTTAGATATACGTGGCTGAGAAAAGAGCGGCAATACCGGCACACGCACACGTGCGTGTGCGCACACACACATACATCTATTCTCTTGACCTAGCATACATGCACGCAAGCATACACGCACACGTACGCTCGCAGTCACGTACGCACGGACGCAACCACGAGCGCACACACACA
This sequence comes from Coenobita brevimanus, assembly GCF_032717465.1. NCBI lineage: Eukaryota > Metazoa > Arthropoda > Malacostraca > Decapoda > Coenobitidae > Coenobita > Coenobita brevimanus. Next base: position 53,050,037 of record NC_136999.1, on the reverse strand, counting down.
CACACACACACACACACACACACACACATTCATAAATGTGTCCTAGTGTTTTTCTAATTAAAAATGTCAGTTCATTGTAGAAGGTAATTAGGGAGCGACTCAACTGTTGTCAAAGAAGCGAACGTTAGTCTTATCATCACTTTAACTTGGCCTAAAACTGACATCTCTCCATCTTGAAGGCTGAGATATAACATGAAATTAACACTATATGGTGCTAGTCACGAGGAAGTGCTATGGAAATGATGCAGAACCGTAATATGTAATTCTGTCAGTGAAGTACTGTACGTGATGGGGGTAGTAAAAGAACGAAAATCTGGTGCCAGGTTAAGGTGAAGGAATTATAGTTGAATTACTGGACAAACACTAAATAGATTTCCAGTCAGCCATCCTCCCTCCTCCTACACATCTTTATCATCCCTTCTTCCCCCTCTTTATCACCCCTTCCTTTCCTCCCCCTAAGGCTTTATCATCCTCCCCTACCTCCCTCTCTTTATCACTCCTTCTATTCTCCTTCTCCTGTTTTCTTTATCATATTACCACTCCTTTGTTATCTTAATATCTTTCTTATTTATTTTTTCATCATCATATGTTATTTTATCCAGTCTTCTCCGACGGTGGATTACTCTTCTCCAGTCACATTCTTTTTCTATACTCTCTCTCTCTCTCTCTCTCTCTCATTTTCGATCTCTGTGGGTCTTTTTCGTTTGCATCCTCACCACTGCTTCTGTTTCTATCTTCCATGCTAATATCAGTTCTCTCTACCTGCCTCCTGCTGTCCTTACACTGCCTCTTCTTCATTTCTCCTCTCTTCTCTATATTCCCCTCTTCGCCTACTGTCTTCCCCCCTTCTTTCTATCACCCCTTCTCTCCCTTCTTCCTATCTTTCCTGTCCCTCTTCTCCCTTCCAACTCCGACTTCCCTCTACCTCCCACCCTTCCCTTCCTTTCCCTTCTCTTCCCTTCACACTCCTTTCCTTTCTCTTCCCTTCCCTTTCCTTCCCTTCCCTTCCTTCCCCTGCCCTACGCTACGTCCCCTCCCCATCCCCCCCATTGCATAACTCGCTTTTATCTAAATTACATCATTAACAACAAAAGGGGTGAGCGTGTCCAGATCAGGCTAATGGGGAGTCTGTTTAATGGGTGGCTAAGAAACACAATAAGCATATATATATTTTTTTTCATTCTATCTACCAACTATTTCATTCAACTTACAATAGACCTTGGTTCGTTCTCTCCCCGGTTGAGAAAGCTCCATAACACCTCATCCTAAGCGATTTATTTTGCTTATTACACCTTGCCGTCCTCTTCTGTGTGACATAAATCATTCTAATACCACCATACTCTGTATACATGATGGACAATATGATATTAGCTATCCGTATCCAAAAATCAATCGCTAAGAAAAAGGTGTTTGGGAGCTTCTTTAAACAGACAAAAATACAAGCACTTGAGTAACAAAAGAGTTCATGAATGCTGTATCTTGACCCTACATAAGAAAAAAAAAACATCTATAAATAGCAAAAACAAACTGAAAAATGCAGCACCGACATGAAAAAATTAGGTAGCAAAGAAGCACATGTTAGGCAGGAAATTACGTAGGTGGGGAGACGGACAGGAAGCAGGCAGGCATTTAGGTAGGCACTTTTGAAGGTAGGGAGGCAGATCCACAGTGAATGAGTGGGTAAGAAAAAAAAGGTTTGCGGAGTGGATGGGTAGGCAATACAATACGCAGGTAAGTTGAGGAGGCATGCAGTAGGTGGGCAATTACACACATACAAGGGGGTGATACAAAGAAAATGTGATCAAAGAACGGGGAACTAAAGTTAAAGGGACGAGCGAGAGAGAATGGAAAAGGAAAAAGGATAACTGAGGCAAGAAACAAGATGGAAAAACAGATCTAGGAAAAATTTTAAGGGAGGGCGGAGGGAAGGGAATAACGAAGAAGGGAAGAAAGGCTAACTGAAGAAGGATATAAGAACAAGTTTTAAGATAAGGAGAGAACGAAGAAAAACGAACGGTTGCAGAGAGACAAGGACAAGAGAGAAATCTGAAGGAAAAAGATTACCTGATGATAATGATGATGATGATGAGAGACGGCCATTAAGAAATGCATGAAAAAAGAAATTCAAAAAAGCTAAACAGAAATTAAAGTTGAGGAAAAACACGATGAGAAGGGAGACTCAGAGAAAACTGAGTAAGTGAAGTTAAGGGCAAACTGAACAAACTCAAAGCCGGACGAAACAATGAATCATTAAGCAAAGCAACATGGAGACGAGGTACAGAGCAGGCCCGTCGACCACAGTTAAGCAACTGCTTCTCTGAGGATGTCCTACGGGTACAATACCGGTACAGTACATACACCGTGTGGGAATACGGAGCCTTCTTGTAGCAAACAGCGCATCACCAGAGTCCGACCACGGTCTGTTGCGCACCAAGGTGCAGAGATATAGGAGTAGGTTTGGCTCCCGTGTAGACTCCTCAACTGATCCATCGAGAAAGTAAAAAATTCTTTGCCCTTCTCTTCCTGTAGTCATTTTTACCATTTGCCTCTCTTTATGAGCACTTCATGTTTTATTATTGCTCTCTCACCCAGACTCTCCCTAAGAGAATTATGCAGGAGGAAAGCGAAGAATACACTGCACCTCACAAGTATTCGTATGATAACATATACGGTGATCAGTACATCATCCTAATACACATACGGAATCTATGTCAACACTCTTTAGTTAGTGTGTAAAGACGTGATACTATAGTCTTTGGAGCTCACTGTATGCATGTGTGTGTGTGTGTGTGTGTGTGTGTGTGTGTGTGTGTGTGTGTGTGTGTGTGTGTGTGTGTGTCGCGTTACATATGATCTACACACATTGCCACCAGTGATTTGCAGGCAGGCTGTCAATAACATTCAATATGTCTGGCAAACTGAGAGTTATTGTGTCCCTTTATTTTGTGCCCGCGTGTTTACATATGCATTACATTTTCATGTGCAGAAAAATTACACACCATCAATTACACGAGAATTCAATAACCCATCCCTTCCCCAACACACACTAACCCCTCCCAACACAAAATTAGCCTGGCTTCCCACTACACTAACACTGCAATTCTACAGATATGTGCTAAGATATGAATGCTTCGTGACTGTCGTGTTATTTGGGTGGGATTCTATTAGCATGAGACTAAGGAAGATTTACACATGCCGTACTTACTTCCTGCATACTGGATTCATGAACTCTATTCTGAATTCATAAACATATCCGTATATACTGTAAGAGGTGAGCAAATTGTCTGTTTTTTTTAGTACAGTGAGACAGCAGAGCGCTTGATACCCACTGTAATTCGCACACTGAGAATTACTGCACAAAACACACACGATCCTACAATGAAAGACAACATATTATCAAATGAAACTCACAGTCCATACATATCATACAACATTAACGTTCAGTGTCCGCTATTTACGAAGGGTCATGTAGTAGAGCTGTTCAGTAACTCACAGTCATGCAAAGGAAACCTGATGAATAAGGCATATCTTTGCATAATGCAGTCATGCAATATTTTTGTTTGATTTAGTCATGCATACCGGATACCGTACAGCTCTGATCCCAAATATGATCATACAATATTCACTCCAGGAAAATCTATATCTCTAAAAATATTTGTATTTTCTCACTGGTCAGTCCTACAATATTCATGTTTGAAGAAATTTGCACAAATAATGAACTGTGGCGATTATGAAAAACTGACCAAACGCCTGGCAGTCAGTTTGGGTGACCCTCGCAGGAACTCACTGTGGCCGCCGGATGTTTCATTTTTTCCATATGGCCCCCTAGAAATATGGCATGGCGCCCTGGGGGACATATGGCCCACGCTGAGGACCACTGCAGTATGAGACGGCCCTAGCATGTGTTCAATATGGACAGTAGGTGTTAGCACCGGAGTGGTGACATGTGAGGTTTTATGGTACGTAGGAGGACTGCTGGGCCTCTGGCAACAGGCTGATACAGCCAATGCCCAGAATCGGATGCATAAAAACAGGTTCAAATCAGGCACTTCTGATCTGGTTTGGGCCAAACCTAATGGATGAGTTATGAGTACGAGAAGAAAGAAATTATTCGATATTGATAAACTCGGTCTCATAGGTCAAAGTCAAACGTCCGGCCCTTAGATCAATTGGTGTGCTCGGGTGTTGCACTCTCTGAGCGTTCCTCCTCGTTTAATAATCCATTTCAAGACCTAGTCATGCAATGGTAACCTCTAAAAAGCACAATACACCATGCAAGAGCCAGTCAGGCAATACTTCAGTATGATTTGGTCATGAATATCATACTGTACAGCTCGGCGATATCACAGGTTATAGAATCACGCAATATTCATACCAGGAGCACCAACAGCTGTAAAAATATTCGTTATTTTGCACTGATATTCATGGAAAATTAATTTTTGAAGCATCCAACAGCCAAGTCAGCCAAAAGTAAATGTGGAAGAACCTGGCACACACATTCAAGCATCAGTCACTATTATGGCAAACACACAAGATCATTACTGTATATATATTTACATTCACTCAATAAATTCGTATATTAATCGTGTACGATACCACTGTATAATACAGTGCTGCAGCTGTGCGGGCCAGCAGGACTGAGAACGATACATTTGTGTGCTAAATAAACTGTGTGCGTGACGGTGTAATGACCCGCTGTACAGACGGGGACGGGGGTGCTGCTGGTGGAAGGGTGTGTGTGGATGTGTGTAGGTGTATGGACACGGCATCAAAAGCCCTGTCGCCTCTTGTGCCTCTCTCTCTCTCTCTCTCTCTCTCTCTCTCTCCACGGACTATGAAAATCAGTGCGGTGGACTTTCAGTAAACGACGCTGATGATATTGATCTGAGGCTAAAATCTTAAATCATCTTTGTCGCTCGCTGCAGATTAGAACATTGATTTTCATAGGGCTTGGAAAGAAATGCAGGAGAGGCGACAGGAGTTTTGATGCTGCCTGTACATTAGAGACGAGATCATGGTTATAGCTAGTGGAGGTGATGGTGGTGGTGGGTGCAAGAGAGGTGAAGTAATGGGTGGGAGTGGAGGAATTAGTAGTGCGTGTGAAGATGGGTGAGTGTGGGTGCAGGTATGGATGGATGAATGTTTGTGGGTGGAGATGGGAAGTTGAGGTGTGTGTGTGTGTGTGTGTGTGTGTGTGTGTGTGTGTGTGTGTGTGTAAGAAAGACAGTGGTCGCAGATCTTGGTGTGGGCTGACTGGTATAGCTGGAGGAAGCAAGCAAAAATAAAAAGAAAGAAGGAAAACACAGAAGCTCTAATAGTCTGGGTCACATTATACAGTTCTCTCTCTCTCTCTCTCTCTCTCTCTCTCTCTCTCTCTCGTAGGTGCGCGAGTGAACTGTTGTAAATATTTTAATCTTGGAATGAAATAAATAAATACTTTTGCTTCTGTTGTTAGTTGTACAAGGCATTGCTTATACTGTACAAAATTACTGACTTTCTGAACTGATGTGTAATGTTTATTTTTCCTAACTGTATCAAAACATTCATCTAAATTAACACTCTGGTTCCTATGACACACTCTCACCTGAATAAAGTTGTCTGGTGTTACTGAAAACAGTGGTAGAGCTGTTTCTACCGTGAAAGGGAGAGGCAGAATTAACTCTATTAGTCTCTTACTTTCACTCCCTATCAAATAAAATCGACAGGAATTGCCCACAGAAGAATACTATAATTGTTTTGATCATGAAAAGGCTAATATTGAGTTCAGTGTTCCATGGTGTTCAGGTATTACAACCACTATCAACACGTGAACAAGCCCAGTACTTCAGCGTAGGACAGATTTATTGCCTACCCAGTCAGGCACAAATTCTGATAATTGCGTTTCGGTTACTATGTATTTCGGCCATCAAGTCAGCCGATCCTATGCTATCTGTTAACATAAAAGTGGGTGAGGGCAATGTACAGTACGCTGGAGACTTAATAGCAGTTGGAGGAGGAGGAGGAGGAGGATTACATAAGATTACATAGGAAAGCAAACAGCAACAGACCTTATGGTCCTTTCGAGGCTGCTTGTTACACAGAAAACTATGACTAAATGCTCTAACTCTACATGCTGAAGGATAAGGATAGTAAAGCAAGAAGGCTCCCCCCATCCCCAAACCCTCCAGGAAAAAGTGAGAAAAACCACCATGCAGCATGGAAAAACTGACATGACGGAGGAGGAGGAGGAGGAGGAGGAGGAGGGATATTACGATAAGGAGCAATATAAGTAAGGTGAGATGGAAGAGAGGAAAGAGAACGGACGTAGGGGTAAAGTGATTCACAGAAAACGGCTGTGGAGCAGGGAATTATGTCAATAAATCTAAATGAATAAATAAACAGCTAAATCAAAGAAAAATGATGACTATCCAAACGAGAACAGAAAAAAAATATTTACACACTAAGCCGAGATGCAACAGGGATACATTATTCTAATTACTTGTATATCGTGTTTTTCCTAGTACTGATTATGCCTAGGTAAAACACACACACACACACACACACACACACACACACACACACACACACACACACACATTACAGCGATAACCTGAGGCAATAATACCAGCACCCGCTTTCTCCCTCGTTAAAAAATATAAATCCAATTAAAATATTTACTGAGAACCAGGAAAGAGTTTATAATGGCCTTTTATTCTTGCCCAAAATAACTGTGAACTGGGCATTGCGGGTGAAATATAGTGCTTTTAATTATGCACGTCAGGAGTTTAATCTAAGGTCCAGATGTTATTGGCTCCCTCAAAATGGAGAAGTGTTTGCAACTGAATTCGTGCTATTTCTTTTTATGTCCGACTCTGGGCATAGGCTTCAAGGACTACCTCCAGGGCATATACCTAAGGCCCAGTACTCCTCCTACATCTCCACATGTCACCACTTCGGCGCTAACACCAACTGTCCATACTGAATACATACTAGTGCTGTCTCATACAGGACTGGTGTATTGGTATTAGCGAGGCTGTTTTTTCTTCAGTATGGGGTTACTGAAGGCTTAACTCCTGTATTTCAAAAGCTGTGTCCTGCGCTAATCGTCTGGTAGTAGCAAGACATTTTTTAAAGATACGGCTTTGGGTTGAAAGGGTTAAGCACGAGACTTTAACAACAGTATTTCCCGCGTAGGTGGGAGGGGCGGGGAGGGAAGAAAACACGTACAGGCAAAACAAACAGCCATATGTTGAAAAATAAATGAAAAATAAAGTAAATGGAATGAGCTGCTGTCAAAGGCCAACTGATTCTTTTATTCTTTTTATTCTGTCATAAATGTTCAAGAGGGAGCAACAACAGCGTAATGATCACGTGCAATTTAAAAAGTGGGATGTCGTTAGTCGTGGAGAGAAAATAGCAACACAAAAATTGTATTATTTTATCTGTTTATAAGGATTTCCAGAACTGCATCCGACATTGGTGGTGAGTAAAGCTGCTCTTATATATCCAGTGACATATTCTTGCTACTGACAAGAGAGAGAGAGAGAGAAAGGGGGGGGGGCGCAGAAGAGAGTAGATAGGAGGAGAGGAGAAAAGATAGGGGGATATTTAGGAGAGAGTGACACAAGGAGTGGTGGAGGGTTTAGGGGAAAGGATAATGCAGTACAAACACTTTGGCAAACAAGTGAACATGGTAACTGATTTTGTGTGGGTTATAGATATTCTCTCTCTCTCTCTCTCTCTCTCATAATTAATTTCCCCCCCACTGTCCTTTTCTGAGCCCGCATACCATCAAAGCCGGCCGCCGTATAATTAATATGAAGCCCCTCTCAGCTCACCCTCAGATATAACAACCAGAAACACACCAAATTTCCCTACATAATTTCATATACCATCACATAAACACTTTCGATCTATTTTTATCCTTTCAACAGGAGGGGGAGTCCGCCCTGTGAGTAGCTGTTCAATAATTCCTTCACAGAGTTGTTCTTTTACGTCTGTGAATAGAGGGATCATTTTAATCAATATTCAGGGCAGGCCACCTTGTTTTACCTGTATGGTCAGTATAGCTACGTTACTGTTTGTCTGTCTTCACGCCTGTCTCTCTTGCTTTCCCTCTGATTGCTTGTCTTTCTGTCTGTCTGTGTCTGTCTGCGTCTCTCTCTCTCTCGGCTTGCCTTTCTGTCTGTCTGTCTGTGTCTGTCTTTCTCGGCTTGCCTTTCTGTCTGTCTGTCTGTGTCTGTCTCTCTCGTACGATATTTGGTTTTATTCTTACTGCCATCAAGCGATTTTATGCAACTCAGGAGTGCCTCAAAAATCAAAGTGTTTATTGGAGGAGGTATTTAATTGTTCTATAGGCCGAAAAGTCTCTCCAAAGCTAATATTCTGAAGGCACTTGGAATAGTAGCAATAGCAGCAGTTACAACCCAAAGCTCCTCTGAAAGTGAACCCAGCACACCGCAGGATGAAGCTGGCCTACTCCTGAAGTTCACCATCCACTTTCGATTGATAGGGAAGTTACTGAGGGAGGTTTGTATATCCAGGCAGCTCAGTGTAATCATGAAGGCGTCCCTATCTAGCACCAATTAAGTAGTTAACCCCTTGAATCATATACGTCGATAATTAATCTATTCTTGCCACTTCTATATGATATTATGATATTAAGAAATCACCCTTCAAACTGAAAAGGTAAATTAGTTCAAAATCTAACCCTTCTTGCGCGAAAATTCTCTCCCTATCTAAGCAAAATTGTCAATCTGTGGCAAAAATTTATAAAAACATTACGATATCACAGTGAAATGGATAAAATATGAGAGCGAGGAACATAATACGGTAACACAGTGAAAAGGAAGAAAAAATAAGAGTACGAGGAACATTTACAACTGATACCTACGATCATTCTACACCCACATTACATTACATTACATTACATTACAAAGTGGGGTCAGCAAGGGTGTAGAAAAGTGTGGCATGTCCTGTTAGTAGTAGCACATGTTACTGAAAAAAGAAAAAATGGGGCTTGTATGTAACTTTCAGCTCTCAGTTTCAATGATGCGGTCCTGTCCCAACACACACACACACACACACACACACACACACACACACACACACACACACACCTAGTCTCTCTCTCTCTCTCTCTCTCTCTCTCTCTCTCTCTCTCCAGCATGTGTATATTAATGGTTGCAGAGTGAGAACTGAGAGAATAACGAGGATAAAGCTAGAGAGAGAGAGAGAGAGAGATATGGTACACTGCTCACTGGCACAAATCCTCATCCATTCGCTATATTTTCAACACAGACAGACACACGCGATGCAATCATAAAAGTACACGTAATGGCCAGCGCTCAAATATATCCCAAACAAATGTAAAACGGATCCATACTTCTAGGACATGATAAACACTGACAACTTCCAATAAAACAGTCGGTTATACGTAGCATCTGGCAAATACATGACGATAGTTTGCAAGCATACACTCACACACACCATGGAGAGGGAGGAGGGAGGGATAAAATAAGTAGATGGGCGTGCAGGGATGGAATGGGAAGAGCAAAGTAGAGGGAAGGAGACAGAGGCTTTGTATGAGGGCTGGAGGGAAAGGATGTGGAAGAGGGGAGGGGATAGAGGAGACGAAGTGTGGATGGAGAAGGAGACTAAAAATATTGAGACAGAGGACAGTAGAGCAGGGATGTGCATGATGAAGTGTTTGGATGACAAGGTACAACTTTGAGAAATGAATTAAAGTGACAAGCTTATTTACACACACACACACACACACACACACACACACACACACACACACACACACACACACACACTATACACAGTGCAATACGTACCCACCTGTACGAAGAAAAACCATGTGATTTAAGCAAAGACAGTATCTGCTTGCAATTCTTTACGTTCAATTATTTTACATGCCTATAAGGAGAGACCAACATCCCCGGCCACTGAGGTGATTAGCGCACGACTGAGGCTAAAGAACAAAGGCTACGGAACAAAGGCTGGGGAACAAAGGTTACGGAACAAAGGCTAGGGAACAAAGGTTACGGAACAAAGGCTAGGGGACAGAGGCTAGGGAACAGAGGCTAGGGAACAAAGGCTAGGGGACAGAGGCTAGGGAACAGAGGCTCGGAAACAGAGACTAGCGAGCAGAGGCTAGGAGACATAGGCTAGGGGACAGAGGCTAGGGAACAAAGGCTAGGAGACAAAGGATAGGGGACAGAGGCTAGGGAACAGAGGCTTGGGGACAGAGGCTAGGGAACAGAAATTGTGGAATTGTGGAGACCCAGTTAGGACGCACAGTTAATTTTCCACGACACAGGACACAATTAGTCCAAAGGCTGACCATCTAACAACATTTACCTCCTTGGACACGCACACTGAACGATTTTCCTCTAGATAATTCACCGGTAATTTCTTCCTCTTGGTGGAATTCCTCTTGCAGCTCCCCAACCCATATTGAGAAATATTACAAAGTTCTTAAAGTATCACTCTGGCTTCTCTCTCACCACAGCACCCCACAACAAGCATAACACAGCATAGCACAGCACAACACTGTAAAGCTGCACAGCATAGCACAGCATACTACACCACACCACATCAGCTACGGCACCAAAGTTCTGCTTCAGTGTATGTACCGTATCAGTGCCAGTCCGCGGCCATTTTCTGCTCCATCAAGTACTCCAGTGTTAGGGAACTGTGTGTGTGTGTGTGTGTGTGTGTGTGTGTGTGTGTGTGTGTGTGTGTGTGTGTGTGTGTGTGTGTGTGTGTGTGTGTGTGTGTGTGTGTGTGTGTGTGTGTGTGTGTGTGTGTGTGTGTGTGTGTGTGTGTGTGTGTGTGTGTGTGTGTGTGTGTGTGTGTGTGTGTGTGTGTGTGTGTGTGTGTGTGTGTGTGTGTGTGTGTGTGTGTGTGTGTGTGTGTGTGTGTGTGTGTGTGTGTGTGTGTGTGTGTGTGTGTGTGTGTGTGTGTGTGTGTGTGTGTGTGTGTGTGTGTGTGTGTGTGTGTGTGTGTGTGTGTGTGTGTGTGTGTGTGTGTGTGTGTGTGTGTGTGTGTGTGTGTGTGTGTGTGTGTGTGTGTGTGTGTGTGTGTGTGTGTGTGTGTGTGTGTGTGTGTGTGTGTGTGTGTGTGTGTGTGTGTGTGTGTGTGTGTGTGTGTGTGTGTGTGTGTGTGTGTGTGTGTGTGTGTGTGTGTGTGTGTGTGTGTGTGTGTGTGTGTGTGTGTGTGTGTGTGTGTGTGTGTGTGTGTGTGTGTGTGTGTGTGTGGGTGTGTGTGTGTGTGTGTGTGTGTGTGTGTGTGTGTGTGTGTGTGTGTGTGTGTGTGTGTGTGTGTGTGTGTGTGTGTGTGTGTGTGTGTGTGTGTGTGTGTGTGTGTGTGTGTGTGCGCGCGCGCGCTTCTTTGAGGCGGCTTGGTAAGCTTCTATCTCTTACATGTTCACTAGGAAATTAACAAATGTAATTTCTTTTCTATGGACTCCTCCTCTGTGGTTCTAGGTCGTATTTCATTCTCGACACTGCAAGAAAACAGACTCATATATCTAAATCGCAGCCAGACTTTGCTGTCACCGTACTGAAGCATGGACTTATTTAATGCGATATTCGTACCACTTTCATGAAGAGCCAGGGGGCAGAAAATGGACTGATGTGAGCCAGACAATTGTCTACTGAATATAAAGGGCAATAAGTAACAAAGGAAGGATCTACTAAAATAAAGTTAAAAGACATACAGAAATAAAGTTATGACAGCAGCGAGCAATGACTAACCCAATAACAGTTCATAACGCAATACGGTACATATTTCTTCGTTCCAGCCTCACGTAATGTCCAGCGATGGTGCTCTGTTGCGTTGTGATGTGTTATGATGTGTTGTGCAGCATTACAGGTGATGTACGATGTGACAGAGGTGTGGAAACGGCGAGTGGTGAACAATGATGGCTTCGGGGGGGCTTGGTCAGACAAAAGGCTGGTGATCTGCTGATGGTGAAGATGATAGAGAATTACAACGCGTTTTATCCTCTAGCATAGAATGACTGAGTTGATTATGATTTTTATTTTCTAGTCATGTTTTATGGCTCCTGATTCAAAGGCCGGAGGTTTTGATATAACAATAGCGTATTTATTGTTCGGAAAATTAATACTGTTTTACTGGTTAGAAAAGAGACCAAAACATTTCACAAAATTCTTGATGCATGAAGTTCAAGGGTGAAGGTGTCCTGTTTCTAACGCGCCATTAATTACGTCCTAATTATACTTCCAACAAAGAGATGCAGGTGGCTGTTGTGTAATATCTTTTTTGTACTGTATTTCCAGAGAGAGACAGATCCCTCGCCCATTACATATCCTACACTCTCTTATTTCCATTACAACTGCCGTGATACAAGTCTATAACAGGCAACACTTAAGGCAATTGTGTCTCATGTATATCCCAAGTAAATGAAACAGTTGCACCAATCCAGGATATTTTTTTTTTTACTAACGTGAACACAACACTTGCCTCTGCTGATATTAACGAAATGTTGGTTGCAATTATACTAGCATCCTATCATCCTGATGAAGCTAAAATCATTGTTTAATATGAAGCAGCGCAAGTAATGAAGACAGCACCGGTGACTATATCCGCTACCACTCACCAGTAAACACACACACACACACACACACACACACACACACACACACACTGGATACCGAATGCATGTGTATGTGTCGGAGCCTCCTGTATTGAATTACGATTCTGTCTTGTCACGTAAAAAAATCTCACTTCTGTAAAACTAATCAAATGCTGTAAATTTAACACGAAGAATAGGAAGATATATAAATATTTTTTAATATAAAGAATTCTAATAAAAACTTTAGCCGTCTTTGATGACACTTCAGCACAGCTCGACAGAATGCCAGGTCAGGCCAGGCCAATTGGACTGGCTGTGCCACGAGCCTTGCCCCGCTTTAAATGCAACACAAGTGCAAATGCCAGTTGCACATTCCAGGCCTCAGCCAAGAATGCAATAGCAGCGTCTGACTCGCATTTTTTTTTCTGGGATTTTTTGATGATTTCATATGGAACTGTGATGATATTTTTCAGCCATAACTACCGCAGCAATACAGATCCAGAACATAATATCTGAATATGGAAAATAACTCAGTCGGATACGTTTATGAGAAGATACAGAACGTGGCGAATGTTTTTGGTGTATCCGACGGAGCCAGGATTCCGGGGGCTTGAATGATGAGTGAATGGAAGCCTGACCCATTGGATTGGGCAAATTTGGGCGGTCTGGACACTGCTACTCCTCACCCTGCCCTAGGGTGGGAAAGGAGGTCCGGATGATGATGATGATAATGATGATGACGATTAATAATATACACAAAGTAGGATGAGAGGTATGATGATAAAGGCATATAAAAGTCTTCATATTCTTCCTTTTCTCGTTATGTCATACAACATCAGCAATCTATCCATCATTCTATCTATTGCCAGAAGCCTTAATCCCATAAGGGGTGGCCACAGACAAATCGCCTCTATGTCGCCCTGTCCTCCGCCATTTCACTGCCCTGCTCCTGTAAGAGGTGGCCACAAACAAATCGCTTCCATGTCGCCCTGTCCTCCGCCATTTCACTGCACTGATCCCAGTTCACAACCCCCTCTCTCATACACCTCTCCACTCCATCCCTCCATCTCATCCTTGGCCTCCCCCTCCCTCTCCACCTCACTCACATACACTCTCCTCGTCAGTCTCTCACTCTCCATCAACAATGTGTTGTGTTATCTGGTCACTTGTTAAACATTTTTTTTTAATGCAAGATTGAAAGGACAAAGTTGTTCCATCCTAGAAAAAAGAAGAAGTCAAAATCAAGATCCCTTCATTTCGAAAAGCTTGGACACATTGCGTTTAAAAGACTGGAGATCATAGGCAGAGGGAAATACTGGTGGCAAGATGTTAGTATAGTAAATTTCGACTTTACTCTGATGTATTATTATTATTATTATTATTATTATTATTATTATTATTATTTTGGCTACGAAATACACGGCCTGATACAACATAGGGGTGACATAGTACTGTGAGAGGGATTAATGAACGCTATTACCAACCCAGCGAGAGAAAGAGAGAGAGAGAGTCGCCTTGTGGTAGGAAAAAGAATCGATTTTATTTTATTTATTTTCAGCTGAGTCACAGTAGCCTAATTTAGTTAAAACTATTTCTATCATCTCATGGTCGGGAGAACTCTAGTATTCTTTATCAGCCAACTTAGACGATTTTTACCTAAGTCTTAAACCAACATTCATTAGTCAGTTTATTTTCCTTTGACATAGATGTTACCCCTTCTCTCCTCAGGTGATGGCCAGGTGTCGTTAGATCGGAGGATAAATTTTACTAGTAACCAAGGAGACTCTACCTCATAAGTAAGGCTCATCGAATTTCATGGATCCACGACATAGATTCAATTCTCATGAGGGTTCCAGCTTCCTCAGACGAATTAAACTATGGAGAGGCTACGGGTACGAGAGCTGTCACTCTTATTTACACCAACCAGATCAATTTTATTATATACACGATGGCCCGGGAAACATCAACACAGATCTAATTCCCAACCATTACAGAGATGCCGTTTTTGATGACCTTATGTGTGGTTTATAAAGCTGACAATTTTCGCCCACAAGGTTATCAGTACTCGTGAGATCGTAATGGCAGAGCTCAGTGTTTATGTTGTTACAGCGCTTCTTGCTCAAAACTTAAATATCCTCTTCTTTCATTATCCATTTAAGTTTCCTTCATCAAGTATAGCCTAAGTTTTTCCTTATCATTTTTCCTAATCCAGTTGGTTATCCTCAGGTATTCCCCTATGTTTCCTGGAAGTCTTGGGTCCACCTGCTCTTCCCCCATTCTGTCTCCTGCCTCTCCACCCCATTTCCATATTTGCCTCATCATTCTCTCTCTCTCCTTTATCTTCCTGTCGCACTCCCCTCCCCACCCCCCGCCTCTCTCTCTCTCTCTCTCTCTCTCAACCAACTGTTGGCCACCACCAATCATCAGGACAACTGGAAAATCCTCTAATTCAACCAAAGAGAGTGAGGTAATGAAAAAAGTGAAAATAGGTGGGATGGGAAGAAACGAGGACGAAATGGGGAAGGCGAAAGATGGTAAATGATAAACCAACTGAGTTTTACAAGCACAGCCACTCCAAAGCAAAAGACTGTGTGAAAACTAGGGGGGGGGGGAATGAACAGCTGCATAGTTAGCCCTAAACATTTTTTTCCTACAACTTTCCTGGTTAATATGGCAACGGTTTCTCCTATATCCTCCTCCTCCTCCCCTTTTTCCCTCCTGGAGAAAGGGTGCGCCATGTCCTACTACTCGCGCACACTGTTAGCGGAGAAAGGTTTACGAGTATAGGGGAGAAATGAGATCAAACATCCTTCGCCAGAATCCTGATAACTCTGGCTGCTTAAAAAAATAAATGCTGAAATGTCTTAAGAATACCTTGAGATGGCTTGGCTATATGGAGCAAATAATGAGTGAAAAACTGACTAGGAGAGTGTATAAGAGTGAGGTGGGGAAGAGAGAGGGGGATTGGAGGAGATGTGGAGGGACAGAGTGGGGAGGTATAAGTGATGTGTGATGGAAGGGGGAGGGGGCAGAGTAATGGTGGAGGGCAGGGCGTCGTGGAGGCGATTTGTTAGTGGTCACCCCTCCGGGAATCGAATGTTAAGCTATAGCTATATATTTTTTTCTTTTTCCTCGCTTCTCTACTTCACTCTCTCGCCTTTAACGTACTTCACTCTCGTTCTGCTGGCTCCTCTTCACCCCGACTCCCAGATTAACCCCCTGTCCCACTGTCCTTGACGTACCCCGGGCAAAACTGTTTTCGCTGTGAAATATTCTTGGTAAAACGTTCTGATATTTAGCCAAAGCAATATACTGGATCAAACATTACTGCCATTTTTCCAGTGGATTCCTATGATTTATCAGATCTTAGGAAACGTAGTCTGAGTCACTAACACACAACTATGAAACCAGCTTCACCCCGCCGGTCCATATCAACAGTGACACAGAGAGAGAGAGCGGCCACTTTACAATACAAAATCCCGACAGACAAACAATAAGTCTACAACAACAACAGCAACATCTACTACTACCACTACCACTACAACTACTTGGGCTGCTCCTGCTGCAACCACCACCTGTTATATTTCTGCACATTTCCTCCTGTCTGATTGTATTCTTTCGTTCGTCCTACTGCCCAGTGTAAAACAAGCGAGTTCACGCACCTGCCATTTCACACCTTGACAGAATCTGATATTTCTCCTGTCATCACTGCAACGCTACACACCTGAAAAGAACAAAAGACTATTAAAGACTTACACAAATACACGTGAGCGACGAGAGACATGGCTATACTTTATTCACTTGCAGGCTAAGAATAAAAGCTGTCTCACAACCTTGAATGCTGAGCTGTAAGATGAGAATACACCGGAAAATGGTGCTAGTGACGAGGAAGTACCACGGAAAGGATGCAGAGCCGTAATACTTGCTCTACCAATGAGTTTATCTATCTATAGCCCGACGCCCTAATCCCGCAAACGGTGGCCGCAGACAAAACGCCTTCAAGTCGCTCTGTCACCCGCCATTTGACTGCCCTCCCCCCTCCATCAATGAGTTGCTGGAAAAAATATGCAAAAGGGCGAAATGTCTGCCGTATTAATGCCGCTGTATAAATATTTGTTGCATATTGAAGGTTATGTTCACCTTGACTAGAGGGATGGAGTGGAGAGGTATATGAGAGAGAGGTGTGTGAGCTGGAAGCAGGGCAGTGAAATGGCGGGAGACGGCGACATGGAGGCGATTTGTTTGTGGCCATCTCTTTCGGGATTAAGGCGTCTGGCAATAGATAGATAGATAGATAGACGACCGTGGGTGAAAATGTACATGGTTCCATAAATAAGTGTGTATAGTACAGTATATTTGACTGAACCGTGGATGAGCGTGAGTGAACCTCGACCACTTAAAGGTGACGTTTTGTGGGACGTGGGTGATGATGATGATGATGAAAAGGAGGAGGAGGAGGAGGAGGAGGATTATGACTATGATGATGATGATGATGAAGCGGGGAAGGAAAACGAAGACGTCACGGTGATGATGATGATGATGATGATGATGATGATGGTAAGGAAAAGGAGGATTTGGCTATGATGATGATGAAGGGGAGGAGGGAAGGAAAAAGATGTAATGGTTTTGATGATGATGATGATGATGATGATGATGACGAGAAGGGGGATTTGGCTATGATGATGATCATGAAGGGAAGGAGAGGAAGAATAAAGATGTAATGGTTTTGTTGATGATGATGATGATGATGATGGAAAAGAAAACAGGATCCAGAATTTGGAATAAGTATACACAGGAAAAACCATCGTAAGGGAACCCTGTGAAATGGCCAGCACATCCATCCACTTTGCAATCAAGCCTTCATACTCGTTCAGATGTGAATGAATGTGTTCGTATGTGCAAGTGTGTGTGTGTGTGTGTGTGTGTGTGTGTGTGTGTGTGTGTGTGTGTGTGTGTGTGTGTGTGTGTGTGTGTGTGTGTGTGTGTGTGTGTGTGTGTGTGTGTGTGTGTGTGTGTGTGTGTGTGTGTGTGTGTGTGTGTGTGTGTGTGTGTGTGTCTCCTTTCCTCACTTTCCCTTTCCTTCTCTCACACGCTCTCTCTCTCTCTCTCTCTCTCTCTCTCTCTCTCTCTCTCTCTCTCTCTCTCTCTCACACACACACACAAACACACACACACACACGCACACACACGGTAAAAGTAACAGTTTCCAATACATCGCTGAGCTGCTACTGACACTACCATTACCAGGCTGCCTATCACACCAGCTGGGTGGACGCTCCCTGAGTTGGCCTCTGCGTTGCCTGACAGTACACAGGTAGAAAAATCATACTCCCATTTGTAAAAGTAAATATTCCCTCACTATGATGATGTGCAATTAATGGTGGTATGCTTAAAAAAAAAATTGTGCCATTCCACATTTGTACAATCGGCTCGCTCCAGAACTATTCCTCAAACTATCCACATACTTAGTCTAAATTCCGGAATGGAGTGATACTGGTGAATAAGATAGTACAAGAGGAGTAGTACATGTATCTGAGAATGACTGTGTAGTACCTTTCTTGAGTCACATTTTCCCCGGTCATTCTGGAATTAAAGGGTATCACGAATTCTTTTTCTGTGCCTGCCCTCCTCTCTTCCTATTTCTCCCATCTTTCCTGTCACTTCTTATTGCTTTTCTTTCCTTTACAGGTGGTTTACATTGCGTGACAAGCCAAATGGTTTCCTGTAAGCCAAGAAACCATTTACAACGCTGGGTGGTAACCATATAACCAAACCATACGTGCTCCCTACGTGTCTACAAGTGGGTTGGTGGAGGGTTAGTGCCCCTCCCCGTAAAACAAATGACTCAGAGTCAAATGGCCAACCCTTACGGGATTATGTCGTCTGGCAATAGATAGATAGATAGATAGACGAGTAAGGGATCCCAAGAATGTACATGCCGGATTTTGTTTAGGAATATTGACTAGCGTCCGATGCGACCCGAGGTGTTCACATTTCGTCTACGCATACGAACATTAGTCTTGCAACTTCCGGGCGACTTTGCTCAACACTGGATAAGCCTCATACTGAAGGGGTTAATTAAGGCTATAGTAGAGAGAGAGAGAGAGAGAGAGAGAGAGAGAGAGAGAGAGAGAGTCACCATGCTGGATGGGTTACTGTGGAGGTACAAGCGCTTCGGCCCGACCTGGACGCTCTGCAAGTCCAAACTCTTCCATCTCGCCAAGTACCCATCCTAAATATAAGCATAATTCTTCCATAGGCGCAAGTCACAGCACTGTGGGGGATACTCTGTTCATTTTAACTAGGCGTAAAATTGGCATCTCTAATCTTGAATGTTTAACTGTAACAAAGAATTAACACTAGAACGGGTACTAGTCACGAAGAAGTGCTATGAAATAGAAATACTCAGCATTGCCTTATTCCGCCAATGAGCAACGGGAATGTTATAAAAGGGCAAAACTTTCCGCTTCGTTAAAATAAATCAACAAAAGGCATAAAAGTGACATCAATCCATCTTCTGTGCTGAGCTATAGTGAGAACTTAACACTACAATAGGGTACTAGTCACGAAGAAGTGCTATGGAAAGGATGCTGAGCCATAGTAAAGTTTATTCTGCCACTGAACTTCGGGAAATGAGTTACAAAAGGACGAAAATCTCCTCTTAGTTAAGATGAATGACATATTGTTCTATCTACCTATTGCCAGACGCCTTAATCCCGTAAAGGGTGGCCACAAACAAATCGCCTTCATGTCGCCCTGTCCCCCGCCATTTCACTGCCCTGCTCCCAGCTCACACCCCCCTCTCTCATATACCTCTCCACTCCATCCCTCCATCTCATCCTCGGCCTCCCCTTCCCTCTCCCCCCTTCCACATATTGTTACTAGGATTTAAAATGAATACATCAATAAATCTCCATTAAAATCATCATACCCAACCTCATCAGCCAGTAGTGTACGTGGACGAGGCTGGACACAGGAACAGGTGCAAATAAAGAGTTGGAGAATATAGAGAATAATGAAGTACGAAGCTGAGAAAGGACGGAAAGTTGTGAAAAAAAATAAAAAATAAAAACTGTGGTGTCCTGGGAATGAAAAAAAAAAAATGTAGATATATATGAATGTATCTGTCATGTCAGTCTATCTATATACCTACCTACCTATCTATCTATCTATCAATCTACCTACCAATCTATCTATTTATTCATCTATCTGTCTATTTAACTGTGTATCTATCGCTAGGCACCCAATTCCAAAATACATCCACGTTTTCGGCGAGAGAAACACCCCCCTGCCAACACGGCGGTGATGATCTGGAAAAACTTTCAGGTGGGAATCAAAAGACCGGCTGTGAAAATATATGAAAATCCAGGATAATCTCAATATAACGAGGGGACGAATGCAGTCACCGAAAAAAACCGCGCGGAATACACCAAAAGCCAGAAACAGAATTGCGAAATAAAAAAAAAAAAAACGCGCGGAATACACCAAAAGCCAAAAACAGATTTAAGGAAAAATATAAATTAACACAAAGTAGCGCTCAGCTCCGGTCAATACTTCTTTTACACATCTAGGAGCGAGAGAGAGACGCCTTCACGTGATGGTACCGATATTGCTGAGCGGCTCGACTGCCCAGTTATACAAACGTCCCTCAGATCCCTCCCTATCCTCTGAAGGGAGGGTGGTGGACAGCAGGAGACGGACAGCTTCTGCCTGGTGTCTATCGGACTCCAACGATGTGCATGAGTTACAACAACAAC
>NC_136999.1:52952194-53027194 GCF_032717465.1 Coenobita brevimanus | reverse complement strand
TAAAGCATTTTCTCCTACTTCTTAACAAACCATGACTACAACGGCACAATTACTACTTCCACACCCTCATTATGCTGCTGGGGACGACGCCTTCACGTGGTGGCACTGAAAACCGAGCTGCTCCCCTGCCCGGTTATACAAACGTCCCTCAACTCCCTCCTTATGGCTTGAGAGACGGATGGTGTACTGAAGGAGTAGGGTAATTCAACGTGCAGTCCACTGGGTTCACGTTCAGTTGAGCCTGGGGTTACTACTACTACTACTACTACTACTGCTACTACTGTACTACTACTACTACTGCTACTGCTGCTGCTGCTGCTACAATATGATCGTCTTCTGTAGCTATTTTATTTTCTTGTAATTACCAGACAAACATATGCAATTTAGCAGTGGCACCTGGTAGCGAAGGGGTTCATGATGGCTGTACTTAACTCCTTCCATCAGAAAAATAATTACTACTATGCTGAATAAAATCGTCTGGAGATAGCAAGAGTTAAATGTGGTGACGCGTGTGTGTGTGTGTGTGTGTGTGTGTGTGTGTGTGTGTGTGTGTGTGTGTGTGTGTGTGTGTGTGTGAGAGAGAGAGAGAGAGAGAGAGAGATAATTATAATTGCTCCTCTATCGCCCCTTTCCCCTGGTGGTGCTGGGTGACATACTCAACTCACACAAGCCAACACCCCATCATTACGCCTGTTTGAGGTACTTACCATGCACAGCGGCTCCGGCTTATCATAATCACGTACTTTTAAACCTGTCGAAAATCTATCTATCTATCTATTTATCTATCTATTGCCCGACGCCTTAATCCCGTAAAGGGTGGCCACAGACGAATCGCATCCATGTCGCTCTGTCCCCCGCCATTTCATTGTCGAAAATACCCTTGATAAACACCACCATAATATCTACCAACAGTAACATGCTTCGCTCATGAGCTTTTTACTTCTTCCTCCTTGAATTCTTGAGGAACAAAAAATTAGAAGCAAGCACACTGTCTCCAGCTCCTCTCCGACCAAACCATGTGCCACCATAACCATTTTTCGCCATAATAATGCCAACATCAAGTGTTTTTCACAAACTGCACACAAGCGCACCTTTATCACGCCTGTGTGTACCGCAAATGTGATGCTTTAGTGGTCCCCGTTTCTCTGCTTTGATAAACGGAAGTGCAAACCTGCTGAACACAGAAAATATTTAATAGCTTTTGTTCCTTTTTATGCGCAGAAGCAAGAAGCAGATTCCGGAAGCCTGCACAAGAGTTACGCTTTCCAGGAATCAAAGAGAGCCAGCGTCTAGATGATATGTGAGGGTAGCAAAAACTGTGAAGAGAACGAACATCATACCAGTATCACACTATTTTGGGATGTCATATGAAAATTTATAAGAAATATAACCCCTTGGATTACATTGTCCAATTATAAAGTATACTGCTATAAATATTTTGCTGGACTTTTTTTTTCTGAGGGGCTCATCATCCACTCACTCGATGTAGTGCTACCATCAATGGACTACAGTGAGACGAAAGCAGAATGGCTTCCTGTAACCCAGGAAATAATGAAATGTGCTGAGTGGTAACCAGATAACAAAATAAGGCCAACTGATCTAGTGAACCTGGGAGCTCCAATCAGATGAGGCACGTGGGGGTATAGCCCACACCCCAGAGGCGGCTGAGGGGCACTGCTCATATAATACCACTCAGGGGCATGCGAGACAATTCACTCTTGCCTAGCCCCGGGACCCTACACTCTTGGTGGGAGAGGGAAGGACTGGATGATGGTGTTGCCTCATTTTCTGGTTCCCTCACACGAGCCTTATACAGTGAGGCATTTCATTCATCCATGAACCACACATCGGCTGCTGGAGATATTATACCATGGAATGTCGGGTTACTGACGTTCCCCTCCCCCCCTTCCCCACAAAGAGAGAGAGAGAGAGAGAATCATGAGGCACACAATTATGTAGCGAACAGGAGCTAATCAAATGAGGAAAACAAGAATGCAAGAAGAAAGCTTTAAAATGGGACGATTCTCTCTCTCTCTCTCTCTCTCTCTCTCTCTCTCTCTCTCTTTCTCTCTCTCATCGTACTTTAAAACTCTCGCTGTCATTTTCTCATTTCTTTTTATGCAACTACTTGGAGAGACACACAGACAGATCAGGAGGTGAAGGAGGGTTGTGGCACTGCTGTGGATTTACCAGAAAGCATTAGGTGAAGAAATTAGAAGAAATACTTTAAGATGACCATGTGAGGAGAATGAAGAATGAGAGCTTGACCAGAAGTGTGTATGTGAGTGAGGTGGAGAGGTGAGGGGTAGAAGACTGAGGAAAAGGTGGAGGAATGGGATGGAAAGGTATATGAGAGAGCTGGAGAGAGGGTAGCCTAAGAGCGGAGGGCAGAGCGATATGGTGACTCGTTCCTGGCTACCTCTTCTGGGATTAAGGCATCTGGGAATTGTTCATTTATTTTTTTCCCTCAGGTCTTTCCCTCTCCTCACTGCTGTTCTGTATCTTCCCCTCATTTTCCATCCTCACTGAGCTCTTTTTCTCCCTTCCTTAATCGTCTTCTCCCTGTGTTTGTCTCAGTTTCCTCTCCCTTCCTCTCCGTACACATTCCCTTTTATTTTTTACCAACGCCCCTAGCAAATTTTCACCACTGTTTCTTCCTCTCCATCCGACCCTGTCCCCTTCCACCCTTCCCTGTCCCCTCTCCACCCCTCCATTTCCATCTCCACCCCTCTCTTTCCCTCTCCATCCCTTCTCTTTCCCTCTCCACCCCTCTCTTTCCCTCTCCACTAATACCTGTTACCCTTCACCATTTTCTGTCCTACATGTCCCCTCCACCCCTGCCTGTCACTCTTCACCCTTCCCTGTCCCTCCCCTCCCTTCCCTGTTTCCCTCCACTCCTCCCTTTCTTTCTACACCTCCCCCTGTCTCCTCCACCTCATCTTGTCCCTCCTCCCTCTCCCTCTACTTCTCTCTCTGTCCATCTACTCCCCTCCCTCTCCCTCTACACCACTTCTTGCCACCCTCCACTCTTCCTTCACTCTCTCCACCCCTCCCCGCCTCCCTCCACCCCTTCCCGTCTCCCTCCACTCCTCACGGTCTCCCTCCTCCCCTCCCTGTCTTCCTCATTCCTTCCTCCCGTTTCTCCTTCTCTTCGTACCTCATGAACTCTTACACAATATAAATACCGGTACTTTATTTTCTTACTTGTATCTGCTTTCCTCTCCGTCTGTACTTCCTCTCTTCTCTTCTCTTTCTGTCCATTTTTCTTTCCTGGAAGCCTTCTGTTACATATATGTCATTTCTGTCTTCTCTCCCTCTGCTCACTCCTACTCTTTCACTGCTTCCTCTCTCTCACTTCCATACTTTTATCTTCCTCTCCTGTCTGCCTCCCCCTTCCCTCCGCCATCCATCTCGTGTGCCTCTTCTCTCCTCCCCTCCATTTATCTCGCATCCTCTCGTAGAGTTCCTCCTGTTTTTCCTTCTTTGATCTTTGGCTCAGTTGGTTATGGTAAGATACCGGTATATATATATTATTTTACTCCTCGTTGTCACATTTTCATCACAGAGATAGTGTCCCTGTGTACTCATAGCTCGTTTGTCACACACACACACACACACACACACACACACACACAAAACATACCTCCTTCACACATCCACATCTTTAATATGCAGGGAAAGCTTTCATCACACCAACCGAACATCCAAACAGTTATCAGGTATGGACGTGGCACAGGCGGAGTTACTGGCAATCAAGGCGAATATTGGAACTGGTATTTCTGGCGAGGAGAAAAATCTACGAGAATTTTGCGCTGTGTTTTTAAGCTCACAAAATTCGATAGGAAGTGAGTGGGGCGAAAATGACTGGGTTGGGTTTAGGAACGATGTCGGGCGGAACTTTTGGCTGCTGAAATGATGAGATTTGTGATGTTGTGGTAAACTCCTTCAATATGATAATTTATGCTGTTGATGCCACTACAGTCTTCGCATTTAACATGACCTGAAATCACTGTACCTCCATCTTGTATGCTTAACTACCTATCTATCTATCTATTGCCAGACGCCTTAATCCCGTAAGGGGTGGCCACAAACAAATCGCCTCCACGTCGCCCTGTCCCCCGCCATTTCACTGCCCTGCTCCCAACTCACACCCCCCTCTCTCATATACCTCTCCACTCCATCCCTCCATCTCATCCTCGGCCCCCCCTCCCTCTCCCCCCCTCCACCTCACTCACATACACTCTAAATTAACCCTAGAATATGGTGCTAATCACGTAGAAGAGCTACGGCAAGGATGAAGAGCCGAAACAGTCCTTTTTGCCATTGATCTACATTAAATACCCTGCAGAGGGACGAAAATCTGAACCAGGTTAAGGTAAGGAGAGTATACCAACCGATTAACTGAACTTATAGATTTTCTAGACTGAAGAACTTATATGTATAGCTTTTTCCTTTTTCTAACTCCCCCAGAGAATGAAGTCTCCCTTAAAATGAATAAAGTCTATGGAGGAAAAGAATATTATTTTAAAGACAGGGTAGTTAGCATTTACTACAGACTCTATGGTATAGTTCTTTCACCTTAACTTGGCCCAGATTTTCGGTCCCCCCCCTCCTTTTTCTAGCTTATTATTTTCACGTAGCTCAGTGCAGAAGAAATACAATCCTTCGGCTCTGCGTCCATTCCATAGCATTTCTTCGTGTCCTGTAACATATCATGGCGTTAATCTATTGTTACAACGTACTAAGATGAAGAGGTGGCAATTTTGAGCCAGGTTAGAGTGAAATGAGTAAAGGTGGTCACTACTATGCAGGAATGTGACACGCTGACGGTGACGTGTGACAATCCAGAGTGACACGGGAAACAAACGTGGTATATTTGTTTCACTAACTTGGTCCAAAAATGCTATCTTTCCTTCTTGAATGCTGAGCTGTGGCAATAGATTTACACAAGAAATGATGCTAGTCACAAAGAAGTGCCAGAGATTTGTCTTTCTACCAGGGAAAGCAACGAGAAACAAGAAGAAATGGACGAAACTCTGGGCCAAGTTAAGGTGAAAGGACAGTAATTTTATCAGCATGAGAGATTTTGTGTTGTGGGACGATTTAGAAGTTACAGTACATGCTTGTTAGGAGAGCTGTATTATGTAAGCTTTTTCACAGTTTTAAGTACGTCAGAAATTCACACTAACCCGGTAATTGTGAGCCAGGAAATGTTTTATGTGCGTTTAATGATGAACACACAAGACAGAAGGGAAGTTGGATGTCGGGGGGAGGGTGGGCTAAGGTACGAAAAGTGAGTGAGAACACTGAGAGGTTCAGAGAAGAGGAGGAAGAGATGAAATTGTGAAGAGGGAGAGGTGTGGCACACAGCACAGCAGAAGCAGGCAGGACCACAGTGAAAGAAAGAGCAGGAAGGCATACAGCACAGACAAAAGTGGGCAGGAAAACAGCGCAGGAAAGAGTAGGCAGACACACAACACAGGCAAAGTAGAGAACACACAGCGCAGGCAAGAGTAAGCAGGAGCACAGGACAGGAAATAGTAGGCAGGCACTAGGCACGGAAAGGAGCAGGAAGGCACTAGACACAGAAATGAGTAGGCAAGCACACGACACCGGCATGAGAGGTAGGTAGACACACAGCTCAGGCAAGGGTTACAACTTTGCCAAATATAGTCCTCGGATACAAGACGCCACTCAGACCCAAAGAACGTGCCCCTGGAGGCTGAATTCTTGCCTGACTGTCTAGTGAGTTGGAGGAGGGACGAGAATAGGCTTGGCAGGGTAGGAAAAGCGAGAGAGAGAAAAGGTGGAACGTGAAACTGGTGTGAAGGAAAAGAAAGAAACAGGAGGAAATGGGAAAATAGCAAGCAGGAATGGGGGAAAGCTGTACCTAACTCCCTCACCTTTAATGTTGGTTTTCCATCCCTCTTACTATCTCCTACACACTAACTTATCTTTCTTTCAGTCTCTTCCTTTTCCACTCTCCCGCTTCCTCCTCTGCCTCACCTCCTCCTTATCTACTCTTCCTCCTATGCCTCCGCCTCCTCACCCTCCTCCATTCTTTCTCATCCTTCTCACTGTCTTTCTTTTCATGACTTGTCATCTTGCTCCTCCTCTTCCTCCTCACATTTTTCTTGTCCTTCCACTTTCTTTCAAACTTTATTTTTTTCCTATTCCTTCTTCCCCCATTATTCCTCCTTCCTGTCTCTCTACATGTTCTTACATACACACGTCCTATTTACATACATGATATATACCTCCAAGACATCATGTACCAATACGTATGCACACAAACACGTCCACAACAAGGCCAATATTCTTGTTCGCCTGCAGAGATACACTGGCACACACAACACACAAGTCTTACAGTTTTAACAAGGCGGGTTGACCTTATCCCTCCCAGTCCGGTAACTTACTCCACTGTTCTTACTTCATCCACACAACGTTATCCAGCTTAGGGGAGAACTCTTATATAGAAGTTATGAAGGTTACACCGATCACCATCATTTGAATAAGTCTCTCCCACGCCAGTAACAGCAGGAAAATGACAACTAATACTCATCGGAGGGATAGACGTATTATTAGTGAATTAAACCATATTCGCTATGGGCACAGCATGAAGGTTCGTATTCATCCTTTCTAGTATTATTCTTTTTACCCTTCACTTCACTTGCGTATTTTATATTCTTGTTATCATCAGACGATTTTACTCAACATACAAGCATGATATCGTAAAAAAAAAAAAAAAAATCTATGGAAAGAGAAGTATATGAAAACTCTCCCAGCTTAGGAATGATGCTCAAAAGAATCAAAGTGAGATAAAGAAGAGGTGAAATATTAGGCGAACTTTATTTTTCTTTCCCTGTCGGTACCTTTTCATTCAGCTCTTCATGTTCAGTACACCAAACACATACAGTTCTCTACTCTTAAGGAAATGTTGTTTGTTATCAGTGCTTCTTCTACTCACTCTAGAAACCATGTCTCCAACAATGAAAATTTGGATGGAAACTTTAAGTAAACGGTGTGTGCATGTGGTACAGCAATGTTCAATGAGATATTCGTTGTAAAGATTTCAGTCTGAAGTTTCTTGGTTTAAGAAGAACAATATCAGTAAATATGAAAAGACACTTTTTCATCCAACACACACACACACACACACACACACACACACACACACACACACACACACACACGCACACATCTAACTATACACATAAAGACACAAATCCGCAGCGCACAGTGCAAAATCGAACAATCAGAACAGTCTCATCGTCCACACAGCACAGTGCAACACGCGTGAGTCACCTGCACCCACACCATTACCCAGTGGTGTATCTGACTCCACCACTGCTTTGACACCCACACCAGCACACCTCACACCCTCTAATTTACGTCACCCTTCTGTGCAGCCCTAACACGAATAGCAATCCATCCTTGAACGTTGCAGCCTGAATTGGAAAAAGAATGTGAGTACTCTCCGCAAAACAGTAATACCTTTAGCAGCTTATTTTCGAAACACCGCACTCAGGAATTACAAGGGGTGGCGTGTGTGTGTGATGTGACAGCGATGTGGGGAAGGGGGAGTGTTGTTGGCATTGATCTGAGGGAATATGTGTGGCTCTGGGTGCTCACCGGTGGCTTGAATGTGTCTCATGTCTGTTGTCTCAAAGGTAAAACAGCGCAACTACCATGAAAATCACTTTTTTTTTTTTTTATGTGTCCGACTCCGGGCATAGGCTTCACAGCCTGCTCTCAAGGCCCACTAGGCCTCCTACTTACCATACACCTCTCTACATGTCATCACCTCGGCGCTAACACCCACCGTCCATATTGAATACATGCTAAGGCTGCCTCATTCAGGACAGGTGTATTAGTATTAGAAGGGGTATGTGTATTAGTATTAGTAGGGGTATTTTTACATGTCGGCCGGTCTTCTGGTAGATCAGAAAAGACTGATTTCATGAAATTCAAATCCTTAAACTGTTCCCTGCCCCAGAGGGGATTTGAACCTGGGTCCAGTAGGACTGCATGCCACCTCTCTACCGATTGAGCCACCGCCTCCCCCTTATATGTATTAGTGTGTCTGTGTGTACCGGCTGTCCATTTTCTGAGCCACTCTGTGCCTTCTCATTGCCGCCTCACTATAATTTGTATGTGCCAGGGATTAGCAGGCACGGTACCAGATGCGTGTCGTTGTCTGCTGCTTCACCGAGTCATGTGAAAAGTAGACTGCTGTTAACTCTGGACTATTCTTTTCTTGGTGCAATTTTCAATCACGATAACTATGTCGCCTAAATTATAAAGATCAAGTTCTCGAGTCTGTAATCTGCATACATTATTCGTGAAACGTTTCTTGCTCAGAAGTTAAATTGTGATCAGAGTACAACAAGAGTAATGTCACGTTAAGGAAAGATTAGAATGAATGGCAGGAGGGAAGAAGGGTAGAGCTATAATTCATTCCAGTGATATCATGCAAGGGAAGGTGTTTTTGCTGCTTGTGTGTGTAACTTTATGTGTGTGGACGTATGTGTGTTTATATGTATGTGTATAAGGATGTACCTGTGTGTGTTTGTGTGCGGGGGACATAGTTAAACCCGACTTTCACTACGGGGGATTCGTATGGCCCCCGTATAGAGAAAATAAACCACACAGAGCAAGTTGTTCGGGTGATTTTTCATCTTCGCAGGATGGTGTCATTTTCGGCAATGCGCCCTATACCGTAGCGGGGGAACCTGCCTCTCTCTCTCTCTCTCTCTCTCTTTCTCTCTCTTTCTGTGTGTGTGTGTGTGTGTGTGTGTGTGTGTGTGTGTGTGTGTGTGTGTGTGTGTGTGTGTGTGTGTGTGTGTGTGTGTGTGTGTGTGTGTGTGTGTGTGTGTGCGTGCTTTAACTTCCCAGGTGAGTTCGTCGGATTATTGGGAAGGTCTTCTACTATATGCCATTCTCCAACTTTGATTTTTAGGTGGGTCAGCCCCCCTTACCAAACTAAAATTCATAAAAATAGTAAATGGAGGGCAGGCATGGCTTTGATATCTTAATACAAGCTGTACAGTGAACCCTCATCCATCATGCGATATTTGGAGACCGTCATCCCCCCACCAATGGTTCTTGCGAGGATCAGCCCCCTCCTAAAAATAATAACGGTCAGAAGTAAAAGAGAGAGAGAGAGAGAGAGAGAGAGAATCTGAATCAAACTTCCCAGGTAAGTTCGTCTGGTTACTCCAAAGGTCTCTCACTGTAAACAATTTTCCAACCTTGACCTTTACTGGGATCAGCCTCCATACCAAATAAAAAATTCTCAAAAACAGTAAAAGGATGGCAGGTATGGCTTTTGACATCTTTTTACGTTTACATGGGAGTTTCATCCGTAATGCGATATTTGGGGAGCGCGAGCCCCCGATGGTTCTTAGAGGAGTCAGCCCCCCTTCCCAAATAAAAACGGTCAGAAATAAGCCATAAGTGAGTAATCGGATATCAGCAAAACTGACTCACATATCGCAGGGCTGGGTATGCATTTTCCATGATTTCTGCGAAGGTATAACAAGAAACTGCACATCTACTTTATTGATTATCCTCCTGGAATGCGTACCCCACTTGTGTATATATGCTCTCGTGTGTGTGTGTGTGTGTGTGTGTGTGTGTGTGTGTGTGTGTGTGTGTGTGTGTGTGTGTGTGTGAGAGAGAGAGAGAGAATAGCCTATATTTTGCTGGAAAGAACATAGAATTGTATCTCAGCCGTCATGAATATTTAACATAATGAACATATTTCTGGTATCAATGGCTCTGAATGAATAAGTATACAATGATTATAAAATTTGACGACAGGTGAGCAATACGTGATATATTTACTCAGTGATATATTTAATTGGGATTATTTTTCACGTGTCGGTCAGTGTCATAAGGAAAACATTGAGAGAATACTGTTGATAACGTTGACGAATAATTTCTCGGCAATAACATCCGATTTCCTATATAAAGGGTGGATGTTTATATCTATAGGGTGGGGTTAGGATGTCTGGGGCTTGAGTGACGCGTTAATGAGAGTGTGGGTAAGTTAACTCGCGGGACTTCTGGGTAATTTCTCATTTCATATTTTTTTCTACTTGCTCTTTTGACTCTACATCACACTATACTAGGGTGAGAGAAGAAGTCTGGATGATGATGATGATGATGATGATGATGATGATAAGATGATGATGATGATACACTCCTTCTATTTTTTTTTTTTTTTTGTGCTCTTTCGACTCTACCTTACCCCATCCTAAAGTGAGAAAAGAAGCCTGGATGATGATGATGATGATGATGATGATGATGATGATGATGATGATACACTCCTTCTATCAGTTTTTTTTTTCTTGCTCTTTGGACCCCACCATACCCCATCAAGAGGTGAGAAAAGAAGTCTGGATGATGATGATGATGATGATGATGATGATGATGATGATTATACTCGATGATGATGATGATTATACTCGTACACTTCGGATTCAGGGAGATTAAGATTCAGGTTACCAGAAGACGAGTATTTTCAGCTAAGGAGAGTAATCCTAGTGATCTTACAACTGAAAACTATCTCAATTAACCCCCGGAAAACGAAAACTTTACACACCTCAATGAAATGATCTGGATTAAGCCTGAATGAAATACCCGAATGTGGAGAGGATGGAGAGTGAGAGACTGACGAGGTGAGTGTATGTAAGTGAGGTAGAGGGGGGGGGAGGGAGGCCAAGGATGAGATGGAGGGATGCAGTGGAGAGGTATATGAGAGAGGAGGGTGTCAGCTGGGAGCAGGGCAGTGAAATGGCAGGGGACAGGGCGACATGGAGGCGATCTGTTTGTGGCCACCCCTTACGGAATTAAGGCGTCTGGCAATAGATAGACAGACAGACAGAAATACCCAAAAGTGTCCATGGCAGCGAAACGGATCATCAAAATATTTTATCTTTTCAAAGTGAGTGAATTATGTAAAGTTAATATGAAATCATTCCTCAACCTCAGCAACAGGGAAAGATTTTATTAGATTTATAAGCATTTCCCGTCGAACAAGCGAACCCAACTCGGCATCACCACAGCGCTGGAGGCTCACTAATTCCCCAGCCAGTCCAAACTTTCTGATAATTGACTCTCGGGTCAATACGGACCAATAGATCTGTCCGACTCAGCATGATTTGATGATGTAAGGCTGGCGAGTGTGATATGAGGGACAGGGGTGCGAGAGGTGATGGTGGGAGGGGGTGATGAGGGGAGATGGGTGGTGGAGAGAGAGAGAGAGAGAGAGAGAGAGATTGGTGGGGAGAGCAGTTGCAGAGAAGGCTTAGGATTATTACCTATCGATTACGCTAGGCTAATTACGGAAGACAGTATAATTTTGCTAAATCTCAGCTATAATCCTAGGACATTTTTTTTTTTATGCAAGGAAGAATGATTCAAAATCCAGGGGCCTGCAAATTGCTCCCTCCAAGAAAAAACAAAAACAAGATAACAGAGAGCCAAAGTCAAGATCCATTCATTTCGAGATGCCTGGACACGCTGCGATTGAAAAACTGGAGATCGTAGGCAGTAGGAAAAACAGAGGAGACAGTTCCTGACATGACATGCAATCACTGACATTACATCCAAGTCCCAATCTGTACCGCTGGGTGAACAGGGGCTAGGGCCTGGGTGTGGGAGGAGGTCACGACAAAATGGGAGGTGAAGGCGAGGTGGGCTACGGGGGAGGAGACTGGGAGGGGAGGTGGGATATAGGGGAAGAGGCCGGGAGGGGAGGTGGGATATAGGGGAAGAGGCTGGGAGGGGGGGGAATATGGAGGGAGAGGCTAGGAGGAGAGGTGGGATATGGGAGAGGGAGGAGAGGGACGGAAATATTATGCTGGATGGAAAAACGGGATTGGGAAAGCAAATGTCGCTCACAAGATAGCGAAAGTAGCTGCACAAACCACCACTCACATGTTTCCACCACTAAGTTCTGTGTCTCCAGTACTACTTTATACAGCTTTTATACTGCGCATTTACTAGACTTCACACACGGCCATATTCATTTTATATAATTAGCCGTTATTTACCGAAGAAACTATAACGAGACTGAACGTATGGCCGACTTCTATAATAACGCTTAGTAAAACAGTTTAATGAGCAGTGCAAGATGATGCTAAATGGCTGTTGGGCTTGATCGGTACCTCTGACTTGTAATCATGGACGCAGGACCAATCAGAGTAATGCAGTACCGAAGCCATTTATAAAACATCTAAAGCAACGTCACGTGTTCTGTGGATCCAGCACTTGGTTGTGTCAGAATGTGGGGATTATAACACAGTAAAAACGTGTCTCCGGGCTGTTATTTTATTCCTGCACTCACACCCACACCCTTACCCAAACCCACCACCCATCGCCTGTTTCTCTGTCTGCATGTACAAAGAGAGTATAAATTCAACAATATAATTTTTTTCTTACTGTAACTTTTACGTCTGTTCACTTCATTGCACTCTCTCTACCAAGTAATGAAAATAACTAACGCGTGTTTTAAGTGACACAGCTTAATTTTCCTTACAGAACTTTGCAAAACCTTTCTCTGTATCTTTATGCTAATGATGAAACACATATGAAAAACTGTGGTCAAAAGAAAAGCAAAGCAGTAAACATCGGCACAATCACACCATCAGCTTACGTACCTATCGCCAGCGGGGATAGTCTGTCACGAATCACGTATGTTGTCATTTTATTGATATTACCGCCGCATATTGCCTGCCATAACGGTGACGACTGCATATCAGGAGACTAGTGTACTGAGTTTTGTATATTGCCTCTATCGTCCAACATTTCTTTCTCTCCTTCTCCACCCTCATAAGTTCATCCTCTACCCTTTTCTGTGCAGTCTTCCTTCCTCATCTCCTTTTTTTCTCCCTTCTTCCATCTTTTTTCTGTTTATTCCTCCCTTTCATGTCCTCCTACTCCCTCTTTCTCCCTTCTTCCATTTTCTGTTCTTGCTTTCCCTCAGGTCTCCCTCCGTTCTCTTCCGTTCTGTTTTGTTCCCACTTCCTTGTCCTTCCTTCTTCCCTAACTTTTTACTGCCTCCGTTGACCAGTTTCTCCTTCCTTCTCTCCATTCTCCTTTTTACTGTTTTGCCTTCCTTTCCTTCGACTTCTCATTCCTCCTTCGTTAACCTTCTTTTCTCTTCCCTTCTCACACCCTTTTTTTTTTTTTCCACGCAGATCCTGGTTAACCTACCTGCATGTCACACACACACACACACACACACACACACACACACACACACACACACAATAAAATACCCGAGGTGGTGAGGCAGGGGGCGGAAAAAGAAGTGTACGCCTGGTGACATTATCTAAATGAAGACCAGAGTTTATTACCAGACGGCCATCCCCACCCCACCCGACCCACCCCGCACAACACCTCCCGCCCTTGATCATCACTTTAGTAGTAGTAGTAGTAATAGTAGTAGTAGTAGTAGCAGTGGTGGTGGTGGTGGTGGTGGTAGGAGTGGTGGTGGTGGTAGGAGTGGTGGTGGTAGGAGTGGTGATGGTTGTATTGAGTGGTGGTGGTGGTGGTGGTGGTGGTGGTGGTGGTGGTGGTGGTGGTTGTATTGAGTGGTGGTGGTGGTGGTGGTAGGAGTGGTGGTGGTGGTAGGAGTGGTGGTGGTTGTATTGAGTGGTGGTGGTAGTGGTGTCCGTGTTTGTTTTAATAGCCTTTTCGTCCCAGTTGACAGGATTTATGGTCAGTGTCACTTAAATTCTGTCAGCATGTTATATATCTCTATATATTTGACGTCTTTTTAACTTAGCTCTTATCTACAAACTATTATACTAAGTTCTAGGACGGCTTTTCGAGGTGGAGAGGAGAGATCTAACTTTTATTTACCTGATCACTATTCGTTTGACTAAAATTCGGCCTAAAATTGAAATCTCTCCAACCTGAAAGCTGCGTCGTGGCAAAAGATTAATACTAGAATATGATGGTGACGACAAGGGTGCTATGGAGAGGATGCTGAGAGGAGTATAGTGAATTTAGCCACAAAATGACAAAAATCTGAACCGAATTCTTGTATGAAAAGTTTACCAAGTGACCCCCCTAATGTAAATACGATCAACTGGTGGTAGCAAGATACAGTACAGTATATTTTAAAATAGGTCATCTTAGTGAAGCCGTGAAAGTCAAGAAAATTAAGTCTGTAAATAGTGACAGTCAGCGTCCCTGGCTTTACTCCCACTTCTCACAGCGTCCATATACGCTGTTACTTCTTTGGTCACGAGATGAGGCTATGGTACGCCTGGTTTCTGATATGGATCATATATCTGACTGAGGTAAAAGAAATCTTGTTATTTTTTTAATTCTATTGTTTTTCCTTCCTCTGTTCTGTTATCGTAAAAAAAAAAAAATAAAAAACTTTATTTCTATGCCTCTCGACCTGCCAAAATCTTCCGTAGGTGTATCGTTTAATATTCAGCAATGCACAGTTCATTCCTTCAACATCAATTCTTAATATCCACAGGACCTCTTTCTCCGGGACTTATCGTAGAAAAATTAAATTACCTCCACTGCAAAATTAGCTTTCATGAGACTGGGTGCACTAAGACGAATCCATGCTGTTTTTACTCCTGCGTGGCCGAGCTGTTGACTTAGTATAGGGGTCTTATTCGCTCCTGTATAAAGTACAACTCTAATGTGATGAGGTTCCCTATACACAGCTCTGCTGCACAGATGGAGTCAGAGGATTTTTGTCTTATCAACTCCACTCCTTTAACTGACTCCCTTCAACCTCTCTCACTTCGCTGCAGTGTAACATCTTCATATCTTTAATGCAGCCATTTTAGTAATCACCACTCTTATAAACCGTCCGTTTGAATCCCTCTCCATTAAGATTTGCGTATGGTATCCGTCTAACAGCACACTCTCATCCCTTTTCTGTTCAACTCTCTAATGCAAAAAAATTAAGCGATACTCTAAGTCATTCATGTCTAGAACAGGTCAGCTCTGGAAGGATCTTCATCAGTCTGTATGTCTCATTGACTATGACCCTCATTTTTTTGTTTTTTTAACCAACGTGTCCTCGCATCTCGAAACGAACGACCTTGAATGTGGTTCCCCTTTGTTCAGTTTACTTAGAAAGACCTTTTTTTTTTTTTTTCTGGCTTCGAGCCTTTGTTTACATATATGCAAATAACATTCCACGGTCTTCATCCTTCCATCTCATTCCAATATATATATATGTTCTTTTCTCTTTAAAAGTCCCCTCTATTCACCCTTCCTTTCCCTTAAATTTCCTTTCCTCTCCAGTTTCCCATCCCTTCAACCTGTCTGCCAGTCTACTCTCCACTCCAATATCTCTTCTCCTCCACCCTCGTCTCCACTCCAGCCTTTTCCTCCCTTCACCCTGCCCTCCTGGTCACCCTTCCTTCCTCTCCAGGTCTCCCACCCTTTTAGTAACAGTTGGAATATTAATTTTGACGTACCTGGTATGTGTACGTGCTGCGGTGGTTGAGGGAACGGCCTTATGTGTACGTCTCCATGTGTGTGTATGTGTTCATATGCACATGTGTCCTGGGATGTTTGACGGTAAGACTATATGGATCTATGTACATGCTTTTATATGCTTTACTGTGTGTGTGTGTGTGTGTGTGTGTGTGTGTGTGTGTGTGTGTGTGTGTGTGTGTGTGTGTGTGTGTGTGTGTGTGTGTGTGTGTGTGTGTGTGTGTGTGTGTGTGTGTGTGTACGTCAGGCCCAAGGTATCCTGAGTCACTAAAGTTCGTCGATTTTTATCACAACTAAAATCTTAATTAAGGCGGGTCCCATTTTGTCTGCACCAGGATATGGCCGGTATCAGCACAACACAGTATGAGGCATCAGCAGGGCACGGTACGGGAAATTAAAGTGGAGAGAGAGAGAGAGAGAGAGAGAGAGAGAGAGAGAGATTATGTACTGTTGTCATGGCATTATTTATCATTATAATGTTTTTCTCTGAAGCAGTGGCATTTATTTAATACAGAAAATAAAACAAATCACATATGGATATATATGTATTAATGTAAATAACTCATCTGTCATGTAAAAGAGATATGTGTTGTACACGAATAGTTAGACACACACACACACACACACACATACACATAAACACATATACATACGTGTGTGTGTGTGTGTGTGTGTGTGTGTGTGTGTGTGTGTGTGTGTGTGTGTGTGTGTGTGTGTGTGTGTGTGTGTTTTAGCGTCAGAAACACCTTACCGTGTGCAATAATTCAGCCTTGGCAGTAAATAGTGAACAGTTCAGAATTCCGTATGTAATCAGGTTTATCAGTAACTCAGGGTGCGTTATCCTCCACACCAGTGTTTCTGCAGCAATACAACAATTCATTCCTACACATCTGCAGCGCCGGGAAATCAACGGTATAGTACCTCATAACATCAAACTTTACGGAACTCTATCAATTTGCTGTCCGTCTTGTAAGCCATATTTTATAGAGTTAACGCTCTCATACTCTATCTATCTAGCTATTGCCGGACGCTTTAATCCCGTAAGGGGTGGCCACAAACAAATCGCCTCCATGTCGCCCTGTCCCCTGCCATTTCATTGCCCTGCTCCCAGCTCACACACCCCTCTCTCATATAAAAGTCAGCTCTTCCTCCTAATATCAGACGATTTTATTCAGCTGAACGTCACAGGAGTATGATTGTGATAGTGCCGGAACCATTACAAACTCTTTTTTCTTTTCCCTCCGTACTCTATCTTGCCGAAATTCCACAGCTCCTCACAAAGCTCTCCGCAATAAATTAACAAACAGGAACCTGGAAGTATTTACAGCAAAAAAAAAAAAAAAAAAAAAAAAAAAACATCCGGGGTATTGTTGCTTTCTGTTGATGATGCTTCTTTGTTTTCTGTTTCGTTGAAGACGGGTGGGTGGGAAAGGGAGTTGGGAGGGAAGAGGGTGGGGTCTGGTAGAGATGAGTGGCCGGGAAAGACTTAAGACTGGTAGCACAGGGGCAGAAGATGAACTGCAGTGAGGGGCGAGATGATGAGCAGAATGGAGAGTATGAGGTGCTAGTGTAGAAAGCGGGTGAAATGAGGATTAAAAATAAGAATAATGCACAGATAACTTATTTCCTTATAGCACATAGGGCGACGGTGGTAAAGGTAACTGAGATGGAGAGAAAGTGAGGCTTGGAAGTGACTGAGTGAAGCGAGAGTGGAACGTTTACCGCAGTGGTAGAATGGGTCTGGGATATGGCGTGTGGTCAGAGTGAGGAAGTTTGTTGGTGAATGAGAGTGAGTGGGCAAGGGTATGTGGTTTAACTATGACTCACTGAACTATTTTACCCAATAGTGTCAACCATATTCGTCTCCCCTGGTGAAGTAATTTTTCTTTTTTAATGAGTCTGAATCTGGGCATAGGCTTAAGCCGTTCCCTCTGGCACAGCAGTCCTACGTACCGTACCACACACCTCCACATGTCACCACTTCTGTACTTTCTACCGTGAACTACATTATTATCCACAGCTATGAAACCATCTGTATCATTACCCACACATTTTCTGCTTGGATATTCAGGTTACTGAGGTGCCTCCTAATATGCTGTCATGTACCCTGGGAAATAATTCAGGTTTATGTTGCACTCTCCCTCTGTTCTCCCTCTTGCATCCATTACCTTACTGATTTTCTCCGTTACCTCCTCCACGTCCTTCCCTCTCCCCGCGGTGAGCAATACCTGGGCCACGTAGCAGGAACATCAGTGGCGGTGAGTTGTGGTGGGTGGGTCAGGTGCCAATACACAGTACATCACACAGGGTCGTATGAGGTCCCAGGCACCTTTTGTGGTTCATACTAACACCTGCCGCCAGTCCCAGGCTTGCCAAGGGTAACATCAATTGAGGGAGAAGGCGAGAGAGGTGGAGGGTGGGAGGAAGAGGGAATTAAAAAAAAATAAAAAGTA
This sequence comes from Coenobita brevimanus, assembly GCF_032717465.1. Classification (NCBI taxonomy): domain Eukaryota; kingdom Metazoa; phylum Arthropoda; class Malacostraca; order Decapoda; family Coenobitidae; genus Coenobita; species Coenobita brevimanus. The sequence goes on along the minus strand of NC_136999.1, from coordinate 53,009,258 downwards.
GGACAGACAGACGGTGGAACATACACAGGCCAAGGGAAGTAATGACGCTGGGTAGAAGAATGTAGGAGGTAAACAAAACAAAAAAAATCAAGAAACGAAAGATACGCTGGCACTGAATTAAAGGAAAGGGAGAAAGAGTCAGTAAGGAGTAAACTGATGGAACTAACAAAGCTAAAATAACCAGATGTGTGAAGTGAGACGAGGGGAAAAAGTAATGACTGTCCCTTACGACATTACGGGTATATAGGCTACTGTATACTAAATAAAGTCATAGGCGTAACTGGAGGTAAACTTATTTTATGTTATGAGCGTCGTTCTTGTAATAAAGATAATAGTAATATATATGAGGAACTCGGAGAAGAAAAACATGTATTACCATTCCGTACATTCGTTATTGCGGTGAAGTACCTTAAACATATATACACATACACATACTAAGCAGTCACACGAGGGAGCCAAAAAGTGTAGCTCTAAGTTGCTAGTACGAACAGACTAATATGTACTGAGAGAGAGAGAGAGAGAGAGAGAGAGAGAGAGAGAGAGAGAGAGAGAGAGAGAGAGAGAGAGAGAGAGAGTTCCTGCCTTGAGATAATGAGTTTTGTTTTTCTCAAGTTTGTCGGAGGGGTTGCGGGGCAGACCATGGGGTACCTGACCAGTTTCAAGACTACGCTAAAGATCAAGGTCATGAGGCGAGGTCAGCTTTGAACTTGCCATGTAAACTAGAAAATTTTGTCATGCGCGGTTCGTTAACAATTGGCCTACATCAGTTTTGGCTAAAGTCGAATTAAGCTCTTCGTTTTATCGTGACCCGGAACTAGGTGTGTGTGTGTGTGTGTGTGTGTGTGTTAACAATTACATCAGTTTTGGTTAAAGTCGAAATAAGCTCTTCGTTTTATCGTGACCGGAACTGTGTGTGTGTGTGTGTGTGTGTGTGTGTGTGTGTGTGTGTGTGTGTGTGTGTTAACAATTACATCAGTTTTGGTTAACGTCGAAATAAGCTCTTCGTTTTATCGTGACCGGAACTGTGTGTGTGTGTGTGTGTGTGTGTGTGTGTGTGTGTGTGTGTGTGTGTGTGTGTGTGTGTGTGTGTGTGTGTGTGTGTGTGTGTGTGTGACGGAAATGATCAAAACTTTTACTTTTTCATCAGCGCATGAGGCATAGGTTGGGTGGATGGACAACGAGGTATAGTTTGTTTTCACGAGCAATCTGTTGGGCTCCCGTTTCATCCCAGCTCGCCTTTCATGTTCTATCTGCCAACCAGCGAGCCATTTAGCCCAGTAATCAGCCAACCATTTGACCTGTCAGTCTCTTTGCTATAAATAAACCGGTATGTGTATGGGTGAACATTTTATCAGTCCGGAATTTTCGATGTAAGTGTAATGCCAAAGGGTTATAAGCCGGTATTATATGAATTTTAAAGCGTTTTATAATTGGACATCTAAGTGGGAATGTGTAGTGTTTTTTCGTACATAAAAAAAAAAAAGGCGAAGACAGTAGTCCACTTATCCACTGCCCACTCTTTTGCCCACTCCCACTCAACACACACACACACACACACACACACACACACACACATTCAGTTTAATCTATTTATCATTGTACACACAGGAATTTCCCTACCCACACTTTCTTTAGCGTCCAGCCACTTTCTTTTGCAGTGTCGACTTTCCTTCAGTTGTCAGTTTCTTCCCTACAACTTCTTCATTCATTCCTTACAAACTCTTCCTTCCAGTTTTATACTGTATCCCTTTCTTTTTTACAGGCCCATTCTTCTCTCCTTCCTTCCCTTCGTTCCGGTCATATCCTTTCTTACATTTTCTTTCCTCCTCTCTTACAATATTCTCTCATGCTCCTAAGCCTCCTCTTCCTTAGTTCCTTCACTAGGCTTTTCTCCATCCCTGCCCCTCAGCCTCCCCGCCATCCCGGTAAGAAAGGGCGAGTCTATGAAGAGATAAAGTCCATTGTATTGGTGGGTCCGTCTGGGGAATGGTGCGGTAACTGACGTGGGGTTCGGGATCGGGGAAAGGGAAGGGGGGAGGCGAAAGGAGAGCTGAAAGACGAAGGAAGGAGAAAGAGGGAGAGAGGAGACAAGATAACGACAAAGGAAGAGGAAGGAGGAACAAGAGGAGGATGAAGATCGGAAAGATAGAGAGGAAATGAAGGGAGGAGAGAGGAGGGGATGGGAAGGGGAAATGAGCATGGGAGCACGAGAGAAGAGAAAAAAGAAAGCAAAAGAAGGGAAAAGATAAGAAAAGGTGTGAGGATGGCGGAAAGCGGGAGAAAGGAGGGAGGTAAGAAAGATTAAAGTTCACGACGTACACACACACACACACACACACACACACACACACACACACACACACACACTTTTGACCTGATTAGGAACAAACTAGGTGGAGATGTTAAGGATCAGCCATGGGGTTAACCTGATTTTTTTTTTTTTTAATAGAAAAGTATGTCAAAGGTCGATGTAACATGCCAAGATCAATTTAAAACAGTTTTTGTCCGATTCTGACTAAACTATGTGGAAGGGTGCAGAGTAAGGCAAGAATTAAGGTATTCAATTTTGATAAACCAGTCAAATGTCAATGTCACAGAACAAGGTCAAATGTCAAGGTGCCAAAGCAAGGTCATCTCGAACAGTTTAGTCTGATTTCGACTAAACTTGATGAAAAGGTTAATGGGTCGGGAAAGAATGAAATTTGATTCTGAAAGGGCAATAGGTTGGAGATCAAGGTGACAGGGCAAAGTTATTTTGTTCGGCCCTTAGACCAACCGGTGGACGCTGGTATTGTGCTCTAGCAGTGCTCTTTCTTGTTCACTTTTGTACTTTTTCCTAGTCTAGCTTTACATGATTCTAGGTCTCTTTAATTTTCTCGGAATGCCGCTCTACTTTCACTCAAATTTTTTATAACGGCCTTTCATTTTTTAATATGACTTCTTACATTTCTTTTCAACCTGCTGATCTTTTCAACTACCTGTTTTGATATCAGTATCTAAATAATAAGCTCAAATTACTTTTTCAAATGCTCCCTTTACCATCCAACACAATATTTAGTATATACATGTTTTAATGGTCGACCAATACAGATACAAATATGTGTACATTGGATACCGAGCCATCCTTTCAAGCCGGATAGACGTAAAGCAAACATAAAAACGATATGTGATTGCAGAGAAAGCGACACGTCACCTAAGTGGGGGGACATGAAGAGGAGATAGTGAGACGACTGAAGGAGACGAAAACGACAAAATAATATGTAGTGTGATGTACGTGCTGAAGAGGATGTGGAATCATTCAGTATGACACTAATTAGTAAGTAAGATGAGAACAGATTGACGCACAGTATGGCATATTGGAATCAGAGAAAAGAGGAGTGAAAATCAGTGGATGCCGGAAAACAGACAGAAAGGAGGTGAAACAGTTGTGCAAGTCTGTCCGGTAGGTTAGGATCATGTAGCGGGAGAGGAAGGAAATTAAGCAGATAAAATATGTTATAGTTTGCGACTGACTGAGGAGGGATTAACTGGGATGGGAAGGGAGAAGTTGGGAGATTGGATGTCGTAGGACTGGAGACTGATATCGGTGAGAGGGGAAGTGAGAGGAGTAGCAAGAAAGGCTAAGTCCTAGATAGTATCAGGGGAGTGTGTCTGTGAGGCAGCGTAATGCATAAGTAAAGGCAGGGTGTTGGAGGGTTGGACAGGAAAGCCGTCCAAGGTGGCACGTGGAGACACTACCAGGGGAAGAATGTACCAGGGTAGGCAGGGATCAGACTTAAACTGAGCGAGAGGGGAGGTATACAAACATCTCTCAGCTCCATCCCTATCTTCCGAAAGGGGGATGGTGGACTGCCGGAGAATGGCACCTTCAGTCTGCAGTTAGTTGGGGTCATGTACTACTATTATACTACTACTACTACTACTGATGGCTGAAGTGGGGGAGAGGGAAAGGTGCATGGCCATGATGCTGTGACAATACACTTCAAATAGGGATGGAAGGGTTAGGGTGAAGGCTGGTGGTGGAGATATCGACATCCAATAAGTCAGCTTGGCCAATAATGCTGACCAGATGGAGGAAAGGAGAGTGAGGGGGTGAGGGAGGAGGAGTATAGCACAGTGGGAAGATGCAATAAGGAGAGGGAGAATGAAAGGTTACAGGTCATAGTTCAACGGCAGGATAACTTAAATATTTTTTATCCGATTTAGACCAAAGTTGGTGGAAGGGCTGAGGGTTAGAAAAAGATAAAGTGATTTAAGTCTAAGAACAATCAGACAAAGGCTAAGATCACAGGGCAAGGCCAGATGTTCAGCTCTTTAACTTTTTTTTTTTTTCTTGGGGCGAAACTTGGTGGAATGGTTTAAGGTGAGCAACAGATGAAATGGTTCTATTTTGGAGAACAAATGATCATAGGTCAAGGTCAATTTAAACCCTTTTGATCCAACTTGGACCAAATTAGTGGAAGGGATGACAATTAGGCAAAGATGCAGTAATCTGAGTTTGAAAACAATAGGTCAAAGATCAAGGTCATAGGGAAGTGTCAATCGTTCGCCAATAGATCGATTAAGGAGCACGGATGTTTCACAATTCCAGTAGTGCTTCGTGTTAAACATTTTTTTGTAATAAACGAAACGCAGACATGATGGGTAGACTCCCTTTAAAGGCAAAACAATATTTTCAACAATGAAAACCTAATCATCAAGAAAACAGATGAGCATAAATATCACAGAGGAAAGCTCGACTAGGCTTCATAAGATACACAACACAATCAGCAGCAAAGATAAAGACAAATGAGGAATGCGTTATGGTGTACAGAAGGCAGACTGGCAGATAACTGTGGAACCGAAAAGACCATCAATAACAGCCAGAATATTCCGCAGAGGGAAATAAGCGAGGGGGAAAAACACTCCACCAAAATAAACCCAGAGCCATTGGACCATATAAATCAAAAGGGTATGTTGGTTTTAAATACCTATACCAGTAAATCTGATCATGCAGACACGCGTGGGATAGGGAACAGACCAGGAGGTGTTAATAAATGGTGAAACGAGAAACAGAGAGGAATAAAGCGAAAACACCTGAATATATGAGTAAACAGAGTGAGAGAAATGGAAAAGTATGAAATAAGAAGCTAATTCCTTCGTAAGCAATCACTGCCACACTCACACGAATTTTTACAGATTATGAAAGCTCTCTGGCAATGAAGAAAGAGTGAACCGCTTGCCAGGAAAGAGCGAGGCATTTTTCACTGATCTCGGAAATATATCGTGGACATTTTACCTCGCTTCTCTCAGGTAATTACGAAGCTGCCATCCCCATCACCTGACACTGCCGTCATTTAGATCAGCTGGTAATGACACTAATTAAATATGTCACCAGCGCTTTGTGTGTGTGTGTGTGTGTGTGTGTGTGTGTGTGTGTGTGTGTGTGTGTGTGTGTGTGTGTGTGTGTGTGTGAGAGAGAGAGAGAGAGAGAGAGAGAAACATCACCAGCAGTTGTGTGTGTGTGTGTGTGTGTGTGTGTGTGTGTGTGTGTGTGTGTGTGTGTGTGTGTGTGTGTGTGTGTGTGTGTGTGTGTGTGTGTGTGTGTGTGTGTGTGTGTGTGTGTGTGTGTGTGTGTGTGAACGAGCTGGTTATTGGTGTGGACAGTTTTACATGTTCGCTTCAAATTGTGAACACACTCATATTAATTAAATTTTTTCCACCCTATCAACAAATTACCACCCTGACATTAAATTCACACTGCATTTGAAGGCTACAGACATTACCAGCTAACATGGGAAATACTTACACACACACATACACACACACACACACACACACACTTGATAATTTCCACCTCCTCTCATTCTTCTCTTGCTCGCTCACTGTTTGCAAGAAAAACTATGAAAAAACACATGCCAACACTAAACAAGCCACTCCACACCAATACTACGGCTCATCTTAAAACTTCACAAACACCCAATCACTCACACCTAAGCCTCTTAACACCTACACATATTGCTTTCATCCACAAGAACATCCTAAAATATACACCAGCATCCCCCACACCCCAACCTATACACCTACTCATGCACATCTTTACCCGCATTCACCTTCACCTACTCCTTCATATCCCTGCACATGCTGTACATCCAGACTGCCACATTACTTTCCCACATCCATACCCACACCCACACCCACTCAGGACAGTGATACATACAGTCTAGCACCACCACCAATCCTGCTCATCTGCCAGCGATACATTTTACATGGACTACATTAGCATACCATTCCACACCGCCCGACCCTCGCATGGTTGAGAGAGAGAGAGAGAGAGAAAGAGAGAGAGAAACATCGTCAGCAGTTGTCAGATGTTGTACTCTCACAGCCAGAATTCCTTACCACGACTGCACAGACAGAGAGTGGAAATGAGTCATTTAAGAGGAGCCTGTGGAGTCACATGGAGAGACAGGCTGACGAATGAGGATATAAAGGAGCGTTGTGGTGTGGATGTGGATGTGACAGGAAGCGTTATGAGGAACACACTGAGGTGGTTTGGCCATGTGGAGAGAATGGAGGGTGAAAAACTGACGAAGAGAGTGTATGTGAGTGAGGTGGAGGGGGGAAGAGGGAGGGGGAGGCCGAGGATGAGATGGAGGGATGGGGTGGAGAGGTATATGAGAGAGGGGGGTGTGAGCTGGGAGAAGGGCAGTGAAATGGCGGGGGACAGGGCGACGTGGAGGCGATTTGTTTGTGGCCACCCCAAACGGGATTGAGGCGTCTGGCAACAGATAGATAGATAGATAGACTGCACACTCACCTACTGCTTAATTACAGGTGTCTTACTTCACTTTCTCTCCCCTTCTTTCGTTTTCGCCTTACCAACACTTCTTTCATTTTTCACACTCCAATCTCCTCTTCCCTTTGGTGTCCTTGCTTAATTTAATCATATTTTATTTCACCATACTTATCTATATTACAAATTCCTTGTTTCTATTTTATTTTTGTTTTTATTCAGCTGCCGTCATATGCATTTTTTTTTTTTCGTCAACCGCTTCAAAACTCACAACCTCACTGTTCCTGCAGCCGGACACGGAACTCAGCACCTAACCTGATCACGATAAAACCAGGAGCCGGGAATGCTGGAGGCGAGGAAATTCCTTGAAATATGACCGAGAGACGCGTGGCTTGCCGGTCTGCTGGAGTGAGAGGGAGTGAGAAGGGTGGTGGGAGTCTGGGTGGAAGGGAGTGGGGGTGAGAACCAGAGTCTGGGAGTGGATGGTGGACCGAGTGTGGGTGCTAAAGTGATAAAAAAATGTTGTGAAAGAGTTGAATTTGGAAGGAGGATGGGATAAACTAGTGAGGGATAGTCAGAATGAAAGAATGAGAATCGGGAATGGAGATAACGAGTGAGGAAATGGAAGGAATAACAGAACAGAAAGATGGAACTACATAAAAGGGAATAATAAGAAGATGAGTAAGAGAAGAAAAATGAAAGAAGCTGAAGGTAATATAAAAAGAGAGAGGGTGGGGCGCAAGACCTAAAGATGAATCGACAAAATACAACAGCAAAATCAAATCTTATATCTACAGCAACAAGAGTAGGTCATGGTATTGCAGACAAACAATCACTGGAACTAAAGATAGACGGACACTGGGAGGCCAAAATAAGAAGTCACTTGAGAAAAGGACATCTATTCCAGACTCTTCCTCACCTCTCTTCCCTTCCCTTCCCCTTCCCTCTCACCTCTCTCCTTTTCTAGTCTCTCCTACCTCCCTCCCTCCCTCTCTCCCCTCTGCTAGCAAACCCTATTTTCGCTGCCTTATTTCTGGCGAGGGAAAAGTGATGCCGTCCAGCCCAGCCCGAACAGGATCCAGGATATTGCAAATTGGACAAATATAGAATATATTGGGTTGTTGATTGCTGGGCCTTGGGGGGTAGCTCTGGTGTGCAAGATAAGGAGAAAGAGAAGGGGAAGAAGAACAGGTGAGAAAAATAGAAAGAAAAAAGCGAGAAAAATAAGGGAAAGAAGAGGAATGAGAGAAAGAAGGAAAGGGTGAGCTAAAAAGGATGCAAGTATATACGGAGGGAAGGAAGAGGGGGATTCAGAGTGTGTGGGATAAGGGAAGGAAAAGAATGGACAGTACAGGGGAAGAACTATGGCACGATCAATAGAGACAAAACTCAAGGGAAAAGAGAGGCTTGGGAGAAACGCAGGAGAGAAGGGAGAATGAGCTGTAAAGTGGGTAACCAGGGACGAAACAAAAGCAACCAATATAAACGCAACTAAAAACAAAATAAATAGATCAAGAATAATCGATGGATATAAAAACTATGGGAAACATTTTAGATGACAAGAAACTTAAAAGGAAGCGTGAAGGAAAAAAAATGATAGTTATACTCGTTTGGCAAGTAACTAAGGCTCGTCAGACAGAAGTGTTTAAAAAAATAATCTGTTAAACCCTGCAGTACGCTAATATGAATACTAATTTTATTATGGCTCTCACCAAGCAATTATATGAGGCTTAGCGGAGACTCCTGTGACCTCAAATATGAATGAAAATAACTTCTAAACCTCTAATTTCAACAGGCCTCTCCTAAGCTGAATTAAATCGCTTGACGGCAGCAGAAAAAGAAAATATCATGGAAGAATAGCTTAAGAGGGTTTCCAAGAGATACGGAGGTCAGGGATACGCAATTCCCTCGGCTTCCTGTTTCCAGTATAAACATTTACATTTCCTTCATCTGGTTTTTCGTCCACGTTCAATTTCCTGTCCCTCTCATTCCATTCTCTCTCTTGTTCAGTTTTTCCTCCTGTCGGCAGCTTTCAATGGCTTTTATGGAGTTTTTAGCCATTTTTTTCTTTTTCCTTTTCCCAACTTGAATACAATATCTACGTTTTGCTCTCATTCTTTTTTCTATCAAGTTTTATTTGACTTCAACGTGCGTTCATTTTCTCTTGCTATTTTTTTTTTTTCATCCAGTCTGTTTTTGCACCAGAGCTCGCTGCTGAGAAATGGGTGCGATGTTTTCCTCGACGTGTGTGTGTGTGTGTGTGTGTGTGTGTGTGTGTGTGTGTGTGTGTGTGTGTGTGTGTGTGTGTGTGTGTGTGTGTGTGTGTGTGTGTGTGTGTGTAAACAAAATTACAAAAGGGTTTTATCCGACATTAACCAAAACGTCGTGGATGTGTTGAGTAGTAAGCCAATGGGATCTTTTGGTCAAACGTTACACACACACACACACACACAGCAGTTCCCCCTCACCCAGCCCATTACCTCCCCCACCCTCACCGTCCCAACCCACAACAGACCAACACTATCACCATTTTTCATAACAGAAAAACCGCACCTTCTTTCACACTTTTCATTCATAAGCCCTTTCCACCCCCCCGCGACGTGTGTGTGTGTGTGTGTGTGTGTGTGTGTGTGTGTGTGTGTGTGTGTGTGTGTGTGTGTGTGAGGAGTATTATTATTGTGGCTAATCCCATATAACCCCTACCTTAATCCCCCAATGGCAACCCACCCTTGGCCCCCTCCATCCCCCTCACCTTCCCCTCACCCCCAATCTACGCAACATCAAAGGCATCTCCCCTCCCCTACACCCACCCCTGACGCTTATAATTAGTCCCACCTTCAGTTACCATTTGCATAATTTTCTCTCAGGCGACGACACATGCAGCATCCTCCTGTCCCTATCTCTTAGTTTATTGATTTATTTGTTTATATTTTTATCAGTCACTAAAATTTTGTCACAATTTTCGTCAATAATTCATCCACTCGCTACCTGAAATTTATGACCCTCAACTTCTTACTATTCAATATTTACAGTTCTTTTTGCCTTTCATTTTTTGTGTCGCCCACCACAGACTGTCACCATTTTATCGTACGTTTATCTGTGTCTGTTCTCAACTACAGACGCCATTTGTACTTATGCAATCAATTAACTACAGGATATTAATTGTGTTCGCTGAAACAGTGGTGTGTACACGATCATTTCATTCACAACAGCCAGCGCGCGCGCACACGCGCGCACACACACACACACACACACACACACACACACACACACACACACACACACACACACACACACACAATCTACTGTACATCCATCCATCCATCATCCAATCCTACATTGCCCCATGAGGAGCGTAGGAGCCCGGGGCTAGGCAATTAGTCCCGACATTTAAGATGAGAGTGATAATACAGCCTGAAAACACACCTTGTACTCACATCTGTAGTATATAGTTAGATAGTAAAACACGGTTTGACAAACTCGCAAAGAGATATTTTAATAACTTCTGCAAAAAATAAATAAATAAATAAATAAATAAAATACAATTTCTGAACAAGACAACAATACGTGGCTCAACTTTTCGACTCCAGTAATAAAACACTCTAGTGAGATTCAGATATTAACAAAATGTGACATATGAACTTCCACTGTTGACATGATCCTCCCATTAATAAATACAACTGAAGTATTTTTAACCTAAAAATAACATACAACCTGACCTTTGAACTTACAAAATAAAAGTTAATGAGTTATTAGACAAAAGTTAGAGACAACCCAATGTTTAACTTGAAACCTAATCTAGTATATAATCTTCCGAGTAAAAGGTACCTGTAATTATGATGGAAACTATGAAACCCTTGACAGTGTACCCTATCTGACAATATTTATTATGTAAAGAATACACACACACACACACACACACACACACACACAAACATATCCACACACAAACTCTCTCTCTCTCTCTCTCTCTCTCTCTCTCTCTCTCTCTCTCTCTCTCTCAGCTCAACCCATGACGAACTCTCTTCATAAAGTACGATAACCCAGTAAGTCGTCAGGGGAATAGAATGTTTGCATGCAGATGAGGTTCTCGTGTAGGTGGGAAGGGGAAGGGAGTGCCGTGGGAGCAGAAGTGAGAACGTGGGAATCAGGGAATGAAAAAGAGGGGGAGGGAGAGTGGGAGCTGAAGGAGTGTGGGTAAATGGGATGGGAAGTGGGGGTGGCGTGGCAGCAAATGTGAGTGCGCGGGAATCTGAGAATGAAAAAGAGGGGAAGTGAGAGTGGGGACTGAAGAAGGAGTGTGGGTAAATGGGATGGGAGTGGGATGGGAAATGAAGCTGGGTTGAAAATGACTATGTGAGGTCTGTATTCTCACGAGTTAAGGAAGCTCCGTAACACCTCTTCCTAGGCGATTTATTTTGCTTATTAAACCTTGCTATCCTCTTCTGCGATACTTGATTTTAATATCACCCTCCACTTCATAAATAATGTACAAAATTATACTAACTGGTCTTATCCAAAAATAAATCGTAACGGAAAAGGTGATAGGTAGTCTCCTTAAACGACAAGAATATGGGCCTAAGAGATGCTGCAAGAGAGGAAGACAAGAATGGAGGGAGGACAGATGGCAATGAGTGATGGATGAAATATAAAGAGGATGATGAGAAACCTGGAAGCAGTAAATGCGTGAAACACATCACCGGACTGAAGAAGTTAATGACACACCTATTGACTTGAAACTCTGCATGTCTGTATCAATCCTTGCCACGTATTTAATTCTCTGTGCCAAGTCCTCCAGTCCGGCAACGATGTGAGGTGATTTTCTGTGCAATAAAGCATTACTACACCTGCGTCTCATAACTCAGGTGAACCAAGAGTCTATTGCAACTGTGGTCATATATCAGACAATTACAGGATCATAAACCTGAGGGACTAACACTAACGCTATATCCCACCGTCAGGCCAACAATCCCTGGTATTCTTCACTGTGCAATAAAGCTATAGAACGAGGTGCCAAAAATATGGGCTCTTCCAGGCAAATGGCGGGCTTCTTAGTACATAACAGTGGTTTATTGCGGCAGTCCTTTGTCATTTCTCCTCAGAAAATATTGCAAGACTTATGGTGTCCGAGAATTTCATACGATGGTGGTCAGTCCTATCCATATTAAATAGACTCTAGCATATGTATGATTTTTGGTGATGAATTTTCAATGTTGACCACTTCACAAAACAAAAAATCAAATCTACCGTCAATCCACTGAGGTCTATTCATAATCCTACTTCTGTACTTTTTAAAATCTTCTTCTGTACCCTTCCCATTAATTGGCGTAGTGTGATGATGATAATAATAATAATAATAATAATAATAATAATAATAATAATAAATAAATAAATAATAATAATAATAACAATAATAATAATAACAATAATAAAAATAATGACGATGTTGATGATGATGATGATGAGGAGGAGGAGGAGGATGGTAACCTTACTGTATACTGTGGCACCCCATGTTACATAATTACACACTGGCGATGGAGTTGTCAGCACTCTCACGTACCTCACCACCACCTCAGGCAAATTGCGGCTCTTAAATTGGCCAAGACGAGCGGCAATGACTGTTATGAGGGCGACGGCGGTGTGGAAGGCAGTGTATTAACTCAGATTGTGCTGGTGATTACGGTCAAGGTGGTGGTAGTGCCGTGGTGAGGTGGTGCGCGCACACACACACACACACACACACACACACACACACACACACACACACACACACACATAAAACGGAGTGTGGTGGTGGCAGCGGTGGGGGTGAGGTGTAGTGGTAACGATGCTGTAGAGATGTGGTGGTGTGGTGGTGATGTGGTGGAGATGAGGAGGTGTGGTTGTGGTGGGGAGGTGAAGTGGTGATGCAGTGGTGGTGAGGTGGTGATGTGGTGGAGGTGGGGAGGTGTGGTAGTGGTGCAGTTGAGAGGAGGAAATGTGGTAGTGGTGGTGGTGGGTAAGTGAGGTGGTGATGTTGTGATGTGGTGGTGGTGGCGATGTGAGGTATGCTTGTGATGTGGCGGTGGTGGGGAGGTTTGGTGGTATCCTAGATGTATGGCACTTAATTTTGTGCAGTATATCAGTCCTCATATTTATAGCACATCTTAGTAATGTTTGTAGCTTAAGTGACTGCACAGGGACTAAAGCAGCGCCTGGAACACGAAAAGAGTTCCGTGATTAATTTATGAGGGTTAGATGACGAACTTGTATGATTCTTTAATGCTGCAGAGTTATAATTTTCTTTTCATCTGATTCCTGAGTTCCCCCCGTCCAGAGTGAGGTGTGTGAAGGTGAGACGAAAGTGTTATTAGCTCGCTGTTGGGGTGGGGTGGCGTGGTAGAGTGAGGGGTTAGGGATAGGGTGGATGCCAGTGTCAGGTGTCAAGAAAGTAAGAGTGCAAAATATTTCGTCACTCGTTCAAGCCAGACTATTCAAAAGCCTTTCTTGTGACACGTCTTCTCTTCCCTGGAAAAGGTTAGCAGTTCCACCACTTACAGGAGGTGCATAGCTTGAGTCGACCGGCCTGCTGCAGTTATCCTTCTTTTCTTTTGCTCTTGTATATTTTTAAAATTAATTGATAGATGGATGGATGGACATTCCAGAAATCTGTGTCTCTGATACATAAGCCATTTTGTTGTGTGTCCTGTCTCCTCTCTTCGCTAGGAAAGGTCTGGGATGCTTATATGTCACTTCCCTCTTCTGTATGTTTGGTAACTTACTTTAGGTGTCCTGTACTGCTGGTGCTTTATTCACTCCCCCATCACTTTTGTCACTATCACAGTTTTCTGCTCACTTCCCCAGCACAGTTCCTCTCTACACTCCTTCACCTCCCCTCTGCTCATTCATCCACTCTCCCTCTCCACCTTCCCTTCCCTTAGCTCTCTCTGTCTTCCCCTCATTTCCCCACCTTCCCCTTCCCTCATCTCTTCACTCATCATATCCCCTCCCTTCACTGCCTCTCATCACCTCTCCCTTCATTACGACCACATGTTTTGTTTTAGTCTTGCTGTCTCCAAATGACCCCTTGTAGGAAGCAGTGATCATAGAAATCCCTCTACTCTATACTAATTATCATCCTTCATTACAGAGATGCTTCATTACTCCATTTTTTTTTTTCCATGTACCTTGGTGTAGGAAGAACAGATTTCACGGCTGAATTATACAGGCTGCTTATCCAACATCACAAATTTGCAACATTTTCAATTTAATAACCGTATGCGGACAACTGGACGCCCATAACAAATCGCTAAGCTGACAGAAATACCAGCAAAAACCGAGAGCACTTGACTTTATGGAAATGAACCTAATGCTATCCTTTCCTCTCGTGACGTTACTACTTCAGTATTTCCCGCCGAGATCATTACTTTCCCAGCCACAAGGTACACATTTTCACCCATCTTACATTAACATCTATATACACAAAACGGGTTATACATGGTGAAGATTAAACTGACAAAATATAGGAGAGGATGGAGAGTGAGAGACTGACGAGGAGAGTATGTGAGTGAGGTGCAGGGGGGGGAGAGGGAGGGGGAGGCCGAGGATGAGATGGAGGGATGGAGTGGAGAGGTACGGTATATGAGAGAGGGGGATGTGAGCTGGGAGCAGGGCAGTGACATGGCGGAGGACAAGGCGACATGGAGGCGATTTGTTTGTGGCCACCCCTTACGGGATTATGGCGTTTGGCAACAGATAGATAAGAGTAAATCTACCATCACATCACCCCTCCTCCCCCTCAAAACACACACACAGACGCTTTCATCTAAATGTTATCTGAAAGGCAGTATACACAGAGGAAATAAATGACCAGACCATTATTCCTCCTCCCTGATAACCCATAAAAAGTAAATAAACAAAAAGGATTTGCAGCCAACGTTCCATTTTTGAACACCGCACAACATTCATTTCACTTTTTCTGTTGCGCCAGAATTAACGAGAATTGGATTTTTTTTCCGGAAATACTTGATGATATTAGTGGATGAGGCAGGCGCAGAATGAGTGTCGTTGGTTGGTTGTTGGACTGCAGTATAATCATTTGTAGTTATACTGTGTTGCTTGTGTGGGACTGATCTTCAGCAGAATAGTTTAAAGCATCTATTACTTAACCGTGTATCCTAAATCCCTGTATGTATTTGTACTGATGAGGGCTTCTCTGTATCTTCAAACACAGTCGTTAGCTTGTTTACTCAGCCTGTAGCTAATCTGAAGTGCGTCATATGTAATAAAGAATTTCAGAACTAGAATGGGTCATATACAATGTTTACAGCGACAAGCTAACATGAGAGGGAATACAGAATCCTTGCGAACCACCATTCCACTATGAGTATTAAACTTTCATGTAAACTCATAATAGGTCTTCTTCACCAAAGCCGCTTCACTGGCAGCCTCAACAGTTGCTGTAGCGGCCGAGTTAACCCTTGGGCAGCTGCTAGGATCAAACTCATTACAAGTTTAGGTCGTTGCAAGCTGAGACTGAGCCAGAGTGAGTTTAGGAACAATTAGCAGAACTCGCAGAGAGGCACAACTAACCTGAAGTGACGACGGTATGGGTCATTAGGGAAAGCATAGCAAGTCATCTGCTACTGAGACAGGGTGAGGCAGGACAAGCATGAGGAAGAAGACATCTGGCACTAGCAAGGAGAGAGAGGGAGACGAAAGAAAAAGGGACAAGTGAAATGTGGCATATGAGAAAGAAGAGTATTGGCGGTGAGATAGCAAGAGGCAGTCGGGGAGTGATAAGTCAGAGGTATGAGTTAACAAGAGTATTCGGGATATATTATGAAAGGCAGAGCAGCGCATAATGAGAGAAAAACAGTAAGGTGGGAAACGGGAAGCTGGAAAATGGGCGTGAGGGAGACAATATGCATCAGACACTAGACAATGGAGTGACGCAATATAAGGTAAGGATGAGAGAGAGAGAGAGAGAGAGAGAGAGAGAGAGAGAGAGAGAGAGAGAGAGAGAGAGAGAGAGAGAGAGATCTAGTCATGTCTTGGAATACAAAGATTCACTAACAGTACTGAAAAGAAAAACACAGACTGAGAGAGGAAAGCTAGAATGATGCATGAATTTGGATGAATATAGGCGGCCGAGATACAGGCAGATAGACCCAAACTGAGGACTTACGGTACGACTCCTATCCTTTTCTACTTTAAGGAGTCTATAACTATCAGTCCCTGTGGTTAATTGTATCTGTCTCCTCCTCTCATATATATTCCAACTCTTCTCGCCGTTACCTATCAACACTTTCATTCTGTTTCCCTCTCAAACTTCTTCATTCAGTTTTATATTCCCTTTTTCCTGCTAAACCAAGACCTTCATATCTCTAATTCCCTGCTATTCGTGTCTCATACGCCTCACGCAAATGTATACTTTTTGTCATCCACATTTTTCCTGCTTTTCCACAGCGGTTTTCTGCCCATCTCTGGTCCACATCCTCAAAAATTTCTCTTCTTTTATCTTCTCTCCACGTGTCCTCCCTCCCTCTTCTTCAACTTCTCACCGACTGTCCTCCCCGCTCCTAACCCCTTCAGTCCGATTACTTATTTCTCCCCCTTCCACTATTTACAGACGATGTGATGCAGCTATGGAGATAATTTTCAAACAGGATGGGTTTATTTACAGCCTGCATTAACCCCTTCACTACGAGAGGTCTCCCCGATGTTGAATAAAATCGTCTGGAGGTAGCAACAACGAATTACATTTTACGTCACCGGATTAGTGAGGTTTCCAATTCGTCTGCCTCACTCCCCTCCCCCCCAAACCCCTTCCCCGTTCGTTGCACCCTTCACCCTCCATCTCACGTCTTCCTCTCCTCACTACACTCCCTCATCCCCCCTTTTCCTTCCCTTCTCCCCTCTCCCTCCCTTGACTCTCACATTTTTCTAGCGCTCTTCCTCCCCAGCCCACATTCTTTGTCTCCCTCGCTGACGCTGCCGACCCTCCAGTCCTATTTTTCTTTTTCCGTTTTCTCTCTTCAGTTTTTCTACACCGTTCTCTTCAGCAACCAACCTCTCCGTTAGGGCCCTTCCTTTTGCCTCTTCCATCTCCAACTTCCTCCTCCCACTCCATTATTATTATTATTATTTTTTTTTTGTGCCTCATCTTTATGCGTTAACCTCTCTCTCTCTCTCTCTCTCTCTCTCTCTCTCTCTCACACACACACACACACACACACACACACACACACACACACAAGTTGGTGCGTGCGAGGAGCAACCTGCATGCTGATGGAAGTGCGAATCAATGAAGACAGATGGAAGGAAATATCACATGGTAAAAAAAAAGGAAAAAACGACACGGATTAACCACAACAATGAAAACTAGAGCAACAAAGCCTCATCCTGTGCTCTGAACGATGTGACAACGTAAAGAAAAATTATTAGGAGATAGAAACTGTTATAAAGGCAAGAAAGTGTACAGTACGACATGCATTGGATAACAGTTTAGTGGTATATGTGAATTGTTGTACATGGCGGCGGTGTGGCGGAGGAGGAGGAGGGAGGGGGAGGGCTGAAGAGGAAGGCAGAAACGGAATAGAAAACGAGATAACAACGGTAGGGGATGGTTGTAATTTTTTTTTTTTTTTTAATGCAAGAAAGAAGGAACCAAAGGCTAAAAGCCCACAAACCGTTCCTTCCAAGAAAATAAGAAAACAAAAACAATACAAAAGAGAGCCAAATTCAAGATGCGTTCATTTCGAGATGCCTGGACACACTGCGTTTGAAACTCTGGAGATCGAAGGAAATGAAGGAGTTAAAGCAGAAGGACAAGAAAATGGAAGATGGTGACAAGGAGACTGGGAAGAAATTTACTGAAGCAATGGCAGAAGTTATGACGGCATGAGAAAGAGGAAAAGAGGAGTGAAGAACAAAGAAAGATGACGAAGGACAGGAAATATGAAAGGAAAAAAGTGTTAAGTAAGATATAATACATCTGAGGCATGGCGAGAGGAGGAAAGGAAACACTGACTAAAGGGGAAAAATGTGGGGAAAAGAATTAATGGTGACACATGAGAAAAGTAAGAAAAAAGGTAAAAAAAAAATCAATAGTTTTCATATACAAACCAGTGAGCAGAAATGAAAGGAAAATAAAATACAAAGAGGAAAATAAATACTCTCAGAAAGCAGGAAAGACAGGAAATGAGAAAGAGAGCAGAGGAATAAACAGAGAATTGAAGGATATTTGTCAGGCCACGAGAAAAAGTTCGGTGTCATTTTCTGGCAGCATTGTGTCTTGGATTCCGTATTTCTCATTCCTCTCAAAATGGTAGAGAATACTCCTCGTTTTTAGTCTCCTTTCACGCGTATTTAATATCACACAAAAACATAACACCTTCCACTGCCACGGTAGGTAGAAAAGTGTGGATCAACTTCTGCGTGTAGCTGTACCTGCCGTGTGCCGTTTTTCTTTCTTTCTTTCTTTTTTTTATGCAAGAAAGAAGGAACCAAAGGCCAGGAACCAGCGAGATTGTTCCAAGAAAAAACAAAAACAAGATAACAGAAAGCCATAGGTTCATTTCGAGATGCCTGGACACACTGCGTTTGAAAGATTGGAGATCATAGCAGTACGAAATACAGACAGAGGGAGACAGTTCCAGAGTTATGCAGGCAGGGATACGGATATTACATTGAAGACCAACCAAAGTGGACGTAAGCAGGCATATTATTACAGGACTGGTCGTGGCGGAAGAAGGAAATGGAGGGAAAAAAAGACTCGAAAGGCTTAGAAAATAAAGGAGAGAGGTGGCAAGAAAATGAGAGGATTAAGAAAGACTATATACGAAATTAGGAAAAGAGAGAGAGAGGAAAAGAAAAAAAATGAGGAAGTAAAACAAAACGGATTTAGGCGAGTGAAATATAAATGCAGAGAATAGCAGTAAGCTAGAATATACACGAGATAAGAGAACGACTAAGGAAGGACGACAAAAGAAAAGCAAAGATTTTTGGTTAATGATGTACAAAAACAAAGGAGAAAATTAGATGAATGAGACTCAAAGTGAGAGGTACAGGTATTCACTCAAGGTGCCTCACACAACCTGCTTTGCCTCTTACCTCACACTAACAGGTCAACTCTGGAACTGCCTCCCTCTGTCTGTATTTCCTGCCTCCTATGATCTAGTCTTTCAAACGCAGTGTGTCCAGGCATCTCGAAATGATCGGATCTTGAATTTGGCTCTCTTTTGTATTGTTTTTGTTTTTTTGTTGGAAGGAACAGTTTGCGGGCTCCTGGCCTTTAGTTCCGTCTTCCTTGCATTAAAAAAAAAAAAAAAAAAAAACTAGTCAGGTGTAAATGTCCTAAATAAACTCTGATGAGATTTTACATACACTTTTTTTTTTTTTTTTTTTTTTTTTTTTGCCTCTCTTGCCTTCCCCGATTCACCTCCCCGCGGAATTATGATATAGTTGATGATGAGCATTTCAGAGCCAACATATTTCGTATAATTAATTACGTTTCATTTGTTACAATTAGCTTTAAGTGACTGACAACACCGGTAATACTGTGATTAATGCACATCATTATATATTAATCTGTAATCATAATATCAGAACGTATAGAAAAATATAAAAAAGTCTTTGGTGATCACACTATCATATGTAACAATAATGCAATAGATTTGTTTTGAAAAGGTACACGAATATTTAAATTTTCGGAGGGAGAGGAAAAATCACTTTGGGAAGATGTGGTGTGTGGTGATGGTGGTGGTGTGATATGTGATGGTTGTACTTTTGTTATGGCAGTGTGCGGTGTTTACTGAATGATGGCATTATACCATATCGCCTACAGATTAATTCACATGATAGTTAATGACAAGAAAAAACCACTGGGGTAATATACAGTAGATGCCAGTAATGAAGAGGAAGATAAACATAATACGAACATTACTGACTAATTCTGTCCCAGAGTTAAGATGAAAGGGAAAAACAGACCATGTTCTTTAAAATTATATACCATCCATCCATCATCCGATCCAACATTGTCCCATAAGAAGCGTAGCAGCCCGGGGCTAGGCAAGTTGGTCCTGACATTTAAGATGAGAGTAACCAGCCTCACTCATCCCTGAGTGGCATTACGTGAGCAATAAACTCCAACCACCCCTTGGATATAAACCTTCACCGGCTCAATCCGACTGGAGCGCCACAATTACCCACTAAACCACCAGGGGCCAAAATTTGGTTACATGGTTACCACCCAGCATAGTAAATGGTTTCCTGGTGTACAGGAAACCATTTGGCTTGTCACTCAGTTCTGAGTCACCCACAGGCAGAAGGAAGAGGAAAGAATGAAGGAAGGAAAGACAGAAGAGGGAGTGTAAAGTCACCCATAGGCAGAAGGACAAGGAAAGAATGATGGAAAGAAAGACAGAAGAGGATGGAAAGAAAGAAGGATGGAGGAGAGGAAAGTGCGGACACCTGAGAGCAGCACTGCATCAAGTGAGTGGATGCTGAGCGCACCCACCTACCACAACACATGAAAATACAAATCTGACACAGCCATATTTAGGAAACCAGCAAGGAGTAGGGGTGAGGGGTGTAGGGGGTCAGTGAAGTGAAAGGGAGAAGATAAAATGTGATATGGCAAAGGCGAAAGGGAGGACGAGGCCACTGAGCGAAGGTGGAGATGATGTGGAACCAGGGAGGTGATGGAGGGGAAGGAGGGCAGAGGGATGAGGGAGAAGAGGTGGCGCTAGTGAAAGATTAAGGAGAAGAGGGGGAGGCAGCGAGAGATAACGGAGAAGAGGTAGGGACAGTGATATAAGGGATAAGGGGGTTGGTAGTAATGTACGTTCTCAGATCGAATACTGTTCACCACTATGGAGTGGATGTGGAGCGGTTGCATTGAGGCAATTGGACAAAATTCAAAATAAAGCCATTAAATTAATCAATAATCCTGCCATAACGCAGGACCTTCCTCCGTTATCAGTACGTAGAGATGTTGCTTCTTTAGCACTATTTTATCGATATTTTTACCGTAAGTGCTCTAACGAACTGGCTTCAATTGTGCCTCCCCTTCACATTTTCTCCCGAAATACTTGGGCAGCTGGGAGCGCCCATGAACTCACACTCTCTCCCCCACAATGCAGAACCTCTGCTTATCAAAATTCATTTATCCCCAGAACTACTACTCTCTGGAATTCACTTCCTGGGAGTTGCTTCCCACATACATTTAATCCTCTCGATTGTAAATCCAATTGTTATAAGTATTTTATGAATGGAGGATGCCTTTAGGCACATGGACTTATTTTTTTTTCCCTTTGTTTTTCCTTCCTCCATTCATTATCAAAAAAACTAAAATAAAAAATAAGGGAGAAGAGGTAAGAAGAGTAAGACAAAGGAGAAAGGATGGAGGCAGTGAAGTGAAGGGGGGTTAGGGACACGAATGATACAATGGTCCAGTGGGCGGGGTGTGCATGGTGCTGCAGATTAAGCCGAGATATGAAACTTACGAGAAAAACTACAATGGAGAACTAGAGGGCTTTGCTTTAATCGGAGGAGAGGGAGAGGGGGAAAAAATCTAGGTGAAGGGGAAACCAGACGTCAAAAATACACTCTCTAGAAGGCAATCATTTCACTCCTCAGTACGGTGTCGACTTTAGTAATGTGATTTCATACTTTCAGCTTCCAGACGATCTTATTAAGAGTAGGTAAGACTCCTGGTAATAAGCGGGTTAAAAATTGCCTTAATAAGTCCCTCTAATACCATAAGGTCCTCTATATTTCCTTCCTGCTACAGACATACATGCGATCATATTTAGCTGAGATGAGACGTTATCGTAGAGGAACAAAACAGGGAAAATGTGGGATGTGGAAAACAGCTGACAGAAAACGACAACACTGACGCAAAGAGACAAGGAAGCGACAGCCAAGGTGAGACTGAATACCAAGAATACGTTAAAGGAAAGCAAAATTGATATCTGGGAATGAGAAGAAGTGGTACCAGACAGTGAAGTTTCATTAACCCCAGGAAAGTAGAAAAAGGGAAAGGAGAAGTTGAAAAAGGGAAGGGTATAAAATTTAAGAAGGTGAATGTATGAAAATGAGAGCATGAAGTAAACAAGCGTAGCATCAAAATATCTGTAAAAGTGACAACCCACAGCCCCGACACAGCGCTGCATATTCTGCTTGGTTTTCCTTTTTATCCAGATGTCAGCGGGGCAGAAAAATAAAATAACTGACAACTAAACACACACACACACACACACACACACACACACACACACACACACACACACACACACACACACACACACACACAGAAAAGAGAGGAAAAACAGAAATTCTGGTCAAATGTATTTCCGCTTGTAAAATCATGAAGGCTTCCCCGTCATTTTACTGTCAGGCAGACAGGGTGGGGCAGGGCAGAGTAAGGCAGGATTTTACTGTCAGGCAGACAGGCAGGCAGGGCAGGGCAGGGCAGTATGGGGCAGGACAAAGTAAAGAAGGACAGGGTAAGACAGAACTGTGCAGGGCAGGGTAGGGCGGGGCAGGGTAACGCAGGGGAGAACAAGGCATTACATGGCAAGACTGGGCAGGGCATGTCAGGCCAGGGCTAGTGCAAGAAAGGATAGGGCAGGCCTAGGCAGAGCAGGCCAGGGCAGGGCTGAGCATGGCCTGGTAGGATTAAAGCAGAGAAGGATAGGACAGAGCAGGAATAAGCAGGGTATGACAAGGCTATGGCAGAGAAAGATAGGAAAGGGCAGGGAAAGGCGGGGCAAGGCAGGGTAAGGCAGGGAAGAGCAGGTGTGTGTGGAGCCAGACAGCCAGAGGTACGGCCAGGCAGGGTACAGCGGACGCCTGCAGGTTGTCAGACAATAAAAACGGAGGAGAAATTCTATAACAGAGTCTGGGTTCCTCTGAAGCGGTCGTTATTTACAGACGGAGAAAAATAAACAGATCTACCATGCACACACACACACACACACACACACACACACACACACACACACAACACTGGATGGAGTGCCACATTCTGGATACCGTTGGGATGGTTTATGCAGACCTTCGATAATGTTTAACAAACAACAGTGCAAGGCTTAGCGCTTAAATTACATTGTGCATTTAAAACTAGGAAATATTTGACATTCTGTTGAAATCACTTGTAAAAAACGAATTACATTTGGAACACCACTAAGAAACCTACAGTTTGTAAGGAAGTGATCGATAAACTCTATATCAGAACATTATATTTACCCCGGTCAAGACGCTTAACATAATTCTGACGCGGGGTGAAAAATGTTTGAAATCACACTAATCTGGGCACATTAGCGCAAGTTTCTCCTGATGAAATGTGTGCGTGGCAGCCTTGGCCTTTAATGCTGGCACTCACGGACACCACTCACACTGTGTTCTCGTGCCATGGAAGCCGGACCAGGAAATACAAAGCGAGAGTGTAGAATTATAAGGAATGTTCAGCGTGCCGCATATATGATTTCTACATGCAAGCTCAGCCACTGGTTCTCTCTCTCTCTCTCTCTCTCTCTCTCTCTACCTACCTATCTATCTATCTATCTATCTATCAGCCATTCTCTGTACTTATCTATCCATCTGTCTGTCTCTCAATCTCACTTGTTTATCTTCATTTCTCCTCTATTTCTTTCATACTCTTTCCCTCAGGCTCCTCTCTTCTCTCATCTCCCCTGATTCATAATTCCATTCGCTTCCCTGACACACACTTCCCTCCCCCTTCCGTGGCCTCGTGTGACCTCCATTTCTGCTTTACAAAGACCAGGGCATTATCAACGAGGTAAAGAAGCTCGCTCAGTCAGTGTGTTCGAGGGGGAGGGGAAGGGAAGTGGGGGAGAGGGAAAGGGAGATGGGAAAATGCATGGCCAAAGGAAAGGAGCGAAGGAGAGAAGAATGGGAGGGAGAAGGGGAAAAGGAAAGACAGGAGGGGAAAAGGAAAGGGTGGAGGGGAAAAAGGAAGGGGACGAGGAGGAATGGGAAGTGGGAAAGGGCAAAAGGAAAGAAGGAGGGGAAAAAGGAAGGGGAGAAGACAAGGAGGAGACAAGATTAAAGGAAGGAAAGTTAGAGGATGAAGATGGGGAAGGAGGGAGGGAAGAGTTGTGGGGAGGGAGAGAGGGGGAGGAGATGGTGATGCACTGTGGGTAAAATAAGCAGGTAATATGAACCAGTTGGCGGTGGGGGTGAGGGTGGTGGGGGAGGGGGGTGGGAGTTGGGAGAAGGGGTGATTGTGGCTTAGAAATTGGAGTCCAATGCATCTTGACCCGTTGTTCTTGTTTTGGCTATAAATGGAGTGTGTGGCTGGAGGCTGGGAGGGTAGGGGGGCGGGCTGACTAGATATGTTATAAGAGTCAGTAGTGGGGTGCTGGGGTGAAAATAGAGTGGAGTGGGCTTGGGAGGTGATGGGTGGGGTGTGGTTAAGAGGTTGGAGTGGGGCCATTTTGGGATTGCATAGAGTGTATCGCGGATGGATGGGCTGGAATGAGAAACTTTATTGGAGAAGTAGAGATGTTCAGAAATTAATGGTTTTGCATGAAAGGGAGGTATAACGAAGAGACGGTTGGGAGAGAGGAGAGTCTGTGACAACCTGAAGTGTGGATAGGATGAGGCGGTACAGGAACTCAGTGGGAGAGGGAAGGAGAGCAGCTAAAATGGAACAGAGGGTTGAAAATGAGTACAAGAGAGAGGGATATTACGCAAAGAGGAAAAAGGGAAGGTAAGAGGAAAGGGAGGATAGTGGGAAAAGGAGGATAAGAGGAAAATGTGAAGCAAAAGTATGAGAAAAACAAAACGAAGGAAAAATTTATACGGGAGAAATGAAACAGGATACTAAGAAAAGAAGGTCATGGATAAGGATTGAGGGAAACAGGAGAAAAGGACGAGAAGGAGAATGAGGAAGGAGCAGGTGGATAACGAAGAGAAAAGGAATATGGAAGAGGAAATATGAGGAGGAAAGAGGGGTAGGGATGGAAGAGAGGAGGGATGTGGTGCAACATGATATGATGAAGGCTAGCACTGTGAAAGTTAGGGAACATTTTATCCATTTCTCTTACTGTAACATTTCTTCCATTTATTACACTATCACAAAATATTCCCCATAACTCTCAATTGGCCACCTATCGATCAGCGCGCGCGCGCACACACACACACACACACACACACACACACACACACACACACACACACACACACACACAAAGTTCCTGGGACACATACTTTTTTGGATGCAGGGCAAGGAAAGCAAACGAGAGGAGAGAGAGGAACAAGGAAAAGCAACTGGGGTTTACAGACTTGCCAAGATCAGTAAAGGGGGAAAAAAATACGCGTCCAAAGTTGCCAAAGCCTGAGCGTCTGAGGACATCCTTGAACACTGTCACTCTTGGCGTTACCTCGAGCCCAAGACCTAAAGATTTGCTGGAGTCAGTCTTCAGAAATTGCTTGAGTCAACTGTAAATACTGGGCAGCGTGACCGTGGGATCTGAGGGTTTACGAGAACCTCTTTCTTACGTGTATATTTCTACTTACGGTACGTTATTTTACTCTTGACTGCTTTCCGTGCAACCTTTGTCGACATTTAAGATCATAAATGCATGAAAAGAGAGATAATTTGTAATCTGAAGCATACATCGGTAAGGTAAAATGGTTCAGGAGCCTCCTAACACCACAGGAATGTGCCCAGTATATATATACTTCACGTAAACACCACTCAGGCTTTGATCATTATTTTTCCACTAGGTCGACAGGAAACAAATCATGTGCCTAATGTAAAAATTCCAGCTGCGTTTCTGTGTGTTCTTACGTGCAGTTTAGAAGAGACATGCACACGACGAATGCTTTCAGTGGTCACGCAGGCGACAGAACAAATGGAAAGTGAAGAAACAGGTGGCACAAGTGAATTACAGTATACATAATGAATGGCTAACACTGCAGGATCCATTAAAGGAAGAGTCTAGCAGCTTAACTAATCAACCAAATAACTGTGGGCAAAAAATCTTGACTGGGTAAGAAACAGTTGCTTAGCTGAAGAAACACTGGAAAAACTGACATAACAACTCTTAAGAATTTATGCAGAATTACGGTATATAACATTCCATTTTACCGCAGAAGTATAAATGAACAAGAAAAAAAACTCAAACTGATGCCAAAAAGCACTGTTCTATTATAAAAGAGTCGGGACAGAAGTGCAGAGGAAGATTTCTCAGCGAGCGACTTGCACGTATGAAGAAAATATTGGCTCTGAAAAGATGTAGGGCAGGAGGGAATAGCGGGGCTGGACGCGAAGGCACAGAACACACAGGAAAGATAAAGAAACATTCCGGTATAATGCAGTCAGCAACTATACTCCTTTTACTTTAACTTGGTTTGAAAGTGCTATATCTCCATCTTCAGTGCTGAGCGGTAACAATATATTAAGAACATACTGCTAGTCACGAAGAAGTGTTATGGCAAGGATGTAGAGCCGCAGTAGTATCTTTATCTCCCACTGAACTGCGTGAAATAAACTGCAAAAGGAAGAAAAACGGGGCCAAGCTGTAGTGAAAACAGTATAATGCCTCTACTCAGTACTGATCCTTCTTCCACGCCACGCCACAGTAACGGTGAAACATCAGGACTGAATAGTAAAAGTGGTGAGGCAGAAAAGTTAATTAAAATACCAGCGAGTCGGCACACGTGATGGTCACAGTTTGAATCTTAGGTGACTAATGGAATACAGGAACTGTCTGGTAGAAGAATTTAAGGGAAGAAAAGAGAAAATGAGATAATAGGGAGCTACTGTTCGAGGAAAGTGATTAAGAGCTACAGGAATGAAAAGACAGAAGAAAAGTGGAGCACTGGCGAATGCCTGACTAATCTGGGTAGACTGTAGTGAAAAGATAACTTCTGATATAGAAATAAGGACAGTGATCAAACGGAAAAGGGTAGGAATTACAGACATGTCAGTGGATAGAAAAGATTCAGATGTGGAAGTGGAAAGAAACGACGAAAGGTGCTGAGAAATCGAGGAACGCCAAGAGAGAGCAAGGACTTAAAATGGAAAATGTGGAAAAGATAATAAAACAGAGAGAAAGAAGCGGATGGTGAAAATAAATACAACAATTAATAATAATAACAATAATAATAATAATAATAATAATAATAACAATAATAATGATGATGATGATGATGATGATGATAATAATAAAGTGACGGATAATATATCCACGACAGAGAATATTAATGTTTTTGGCTTCATAACCACAAAAATGAATTTAATAATCATTCATAAAAACACAGACATGATAAAAAAATAAATCCCAGAGCTTACGTGGAATGAAAACGTCAGAAAAAATTACTATAAAGCAAGTTTGATTAAAAGATGAATGACAGCGAAATTCATAACTGTTCATTACGTGAAGCGGAAGATGAAACTGAGACAGAAGAAAATAAATAAAACGTTATCAAAGTTCTTCTTCTAATGTAGCGTCCGGGAATTCCTAAACAACTATTTTAATCTCCTTCATCAGGTTTTGAAAATCTGTAATCTAGGTATGGCTGCTACACACTGCTACAGGCTTTAGAATGAGTTGCTTTCCTCAGTGGGTCTGTACTTGGTGTTTGCCTGCGTCTACTTATTATTTGTGAAAAGCTTTACATGATTAAACGAATCTTACAAAATATTTCTACCTCTTTTTAGTCAGATGTACGTAGGATGATAGTCGCCATCACCTACTACTTTGAGAGAAAAATAAAATGACATAAAAAAGATCAGTGATAAATAATTAACTGTTAGGGCGACTTGGTTATCGTAATAAGTGGCTAAGATTTAAAAATACAGCCGCTGCGCATCCGTCATCCTTGCGTCACCCCGTCTATGTTTACTCTGTCACACTGTTGGCTTCTTCCAGGGAGGTAAACAGCGCAGTGGAGAGAAAAGAGGCTGGCTTAGGCTGGAGGGTGAGGTGGCAGAGGAGAGGAAAAGGACGCTGACAGAAAGAAAACAGAAAGAGAAAGAAAAGCAACAGCAAAGCAGGACTCTGACAGTAGAAGCTTTGAAGGAAGAGACGACTTAGACGAAAAACATACAAGAAGAAGAGGAGCAGATTGCAAAATGGAATTCTTGACGGTGGACGGGGAGAGAAGTGAAGGACTAGGAGATTACGGTTTGAGGGAGGAATAAATGATAAGGGGCAGCGTAGAGGAAAAGAACAAATTAAGTACGGTAGGAAATTGAAGAAAATCGATGATTATTATTATTATTATTATTATTATTATTATTATGTCTGTTGAGCAAGGAAGAGTGGCTGTGCGTGACAGAAATAAATGGAGAGAAATTGTGAATGAATAAGTGATGACGCAGCCCTGAGGGGATATTCTCCCGCTTTTGGTCTGATCAGCTAGTCAGGTCAGGTGCGGGTAAGGGGATGGGTCTGTTATGATGTGGCAGGGGTAAACCAGTTCTGCTGTCGGGCCCTGCTGTGGATGTCACTGATTGCATTGCGCAGTTGACCCTTGTGCGTTGTGATGCAGTGAGGATCTGTCCGTTCTCCCCTTTGGGGCTAAGATGCGAATAAATGTGTTTGAATGGATGAGTAAATGGAGAGTGAGTCGTCCTGTCTCGGCTACCTCCCTTTCCTTGGGGGAAGCAGCCTAGGTATATAGATAGATAGATTATTATTATCAGTAGTAGTAGTAGTGGTAGTGGTGGTGGTGGTAGTGGAAGCCTAGTTGTAACTCCAGGGTTATCTGAATGTGAACGAGGTGGACTGCGGTTCAAAGTTGCCCTACATCGGCAGTGTACCATCCTCTTTTCGAGAGATAGGGAGAGGTTTGGGGCACGTTTTGTATAACCGGGCACCTCCACCACCAGGTCATATCAGTGCCACCGTGTCAAGGCGGCTCTCCAGCACTAGTGTAAATAAAATAATGTAGATGAGAGAGGAGTGAGCAGAGAAAGTGGAAGGAACAACAGAATAGGCGGGATAAAACTGGAGGAGTAGGAAGAGAGAAGGTAAACGCAGAAACACTACAGGGCAAATACTGACAGTGTTTTATATGCTGAGGGGACGAAGATGGAAGGAGATGGGAGGGGGGTGGGAGAAGAACATGGAAGAAATTCAAGCTAAGTCTGAGAATGTAAAAATATCCAAAGTAACTAAGTTTGTTTACCATCCCGAGGGACTCAGACGCCACAGTGTTGCTTGGTGGAAGGCAAGGTTGGGGGGAGGAGGGGACGATATGGGAAAGACAGGTGAAGGTTTTAAGAAACTGAAAGGGAGACGGACAAACAGTGATGAATGGAGAGGGTACGTGTGTGTGTGTGTGTGTGTGTGTGTGTGTGTGTGTGTGTGTGTGTGTGTGTGTGTGTGTGTGTGTGTGTGTGTGTGTATACAATAAATGAGATATGAATTCAATATATGGAAATTAGTTGGTTAAAACCGAATCTATATCAATATCCTTTTAACAAGATTTCCTCTCTTCCCACTATTTACCAACTTTAACCCGTCCCCCCCCCACTGTTAGCTCCCCCCTAGGCCCCCCTCACCCCTTCCCCTCCCCACCCCTTCCTCACCACCTTTAATACCTCCCCACTCCACATCCCCCCCTCCCCCCGTATGTCATCAGCCAGCGGGGATGAGCCGTTTCGATAAAAGGGCAGACTGGGATTAAACATTCACCCAGTTGTCCAATATTTCTCCTACACACACACACACACACACACTCTCTCTCTCTCTCTCTCTCTCTCTCTCTCCCTTACACTGACTCATTCTTAGTGGTCTGTGCTTTTTCTTTACCTCTCTTAGGCTTCTATGACTCACTCGTAGCTAATTGACATCATTTAGCGTCAATGTGGAACAGAATACTTGTGTTGTCTCAATGATAAGTAGGTATATTTTGCATTCAGTCTCGCTCCTTTTTATTCTCTGTGTTCTTCATATAAAAATGCCAATTCCTTCACATACTCGTATATCTTTCCTTCAACCTATATGCCATTACTGCTCTCTTCCCTGTTATTGGCCTTTTCATTGTGTGCTTTCTGTCTTAATCTGCGTCTTTTTAACTGTTCATACTGCATACCTCACATAACTTCGTTCGCCCCATTATATATCTCCTTACACTGTCTTCCATTACTTCTCTTCTGTTCTTTTAATCTGTCCTGTCTCACTGTCTCTGCTGTTGTTATCTGTTTTCATGTGTAGTTCACGCCACTTCCCTCTCTCAACAATATGCATATATATTCACCGTCATTCATTACTCTCTCTCTCCCTCTCTCTCTCTCTCTCTCTCTCTCCCTCTCTCTCTCTCTCTCTCTCTCTCTCTCTGTCCACCCACCTGCTGTCAAGTACTCTGTCCATTCTACTCTGCCCACCTATTGTTCTCCAATTCCCCACGCACCATCTATCACCGTCACCCACTCAGCCAGTCTCCCTGAGCTCTCTAGCCAAGCCAGTCTGATCCACTTATCCACTTTCCCTTCTCTACACACTCAACCCTTCCCATCCACCAGTACTATAAAAAGAAAAAAAAAATAGGTCACCACATTTACCTATCCAGCCACCTACTCTCACCTATCGTCTGCCAGCCACTAACTCTCACCTTAACATGCGCAGATTTTCACCCTTTTATATCTTATTTTCCTATTTTGTTTATGGTAAAATAAGTAAATAATAAGGCCGTCTATCCTTCCCATTACACTTTTTTCGTAACTAGAACCAAATTATAATGACCCCATACACACTCAGGCCATTCTGTCCTGCCTTCTGCACAAACTGGCCTCTTCTGGCAAAACTGAATATATATGGTGGGCATCAGTTCGCTTTCAGACGGCCTGATGTTGCCCACACATTGAGTTTTGCCAGAACACGCCCGCAATGTGCAGGCGGCAGGACAGAATGGCCTGAGCGTGTATAGGACCTTATAGTATTAATCTCTTACTACAGCTAAACATTAATGATGTTTTACACCTCGGCTGCCTTGCTATGGTCATCGTTTCACCTGCCGTGTTATACAAGTAGAGTGGTTAACCAGTCCATTGGTTAGCCAGTGTGTTGTGGCATCTAGGAGTAAAATGGGATACTGAAAATTTGCGGACTCAACTATGGATGGAGGGTTAGTAGGAGGGGGATATGGGGGTGGATGAACATTATGCTGATTTGAGTTATATGCCTTGCATGTTTGTGGCTGTGTGCTTGATTGTTTATATATGGGCGTGCTTTTGTTTATATATTGCGTGACCATTACATTAT
Organism: Coenobita brevimanus; assembly: GCF_032717465.1. NCBI lineage: Eukaryota > Metazoa > Arthropoda > Malacostraca > Decapoda > Coenobitidae > Coenobita > Coenobita brevimanus. The sequence continues at coordinate 52,978,259 of NC_136999.1, read as the reverse complement.
GCATCTGTTTATGTATTTAAGAGCGTGCGTGAAACTCCTTGTTAATCCATACTTAAAGGGAAAGGCCATATCCAGTGTTCCCATGTGTCACTTACTGATTCACTGTACCTTTCTGATGTAGGCTAAAGCGTCCAGGCCATAAGGCGAGTGTGTTGAAGGGTGGGGAGTACTGGTGATGTGTCTGGAGTGTGTCTTTAACGTGTCTAGGGTGTGTCTGAGCCAGTGCTTGTGGTGTGCACTCAGGTGTGTATGGATATGGCTAGGATGGTGCGTTTGTGTGTGTGTGTGTGTGTATGTGTCCAATTTTGGGCATAGGCTTCACAACCCGTTCTCGAGGCCCAGCAGTCCTACGTTTCATACACCTCCACATGTCACCGCTTCGGCGCCAACACCCATCGTCCATATTCAATACATGCTAGGGCTGTCTCATACAGGACTGGTGTACTGATATTAGCGGGGGTATTTTTATGACATGTCGGCGGGCCTTCTGGCAGAGCAGTAAAGTCTGCTTTAATGAAATTCGAATACTTAAACTGTTCCCTGCCCCAGCCGGGATTCGAACTGGGTCCGTTAGGACTGCAGGCCACCTCTCTACCAATTCAGCCACCGCCTCCCCCCCCCCCCCAAAAAAAAAAGTCAGAATATGCAGGATTTTATATGTGACATATTTCGTGGGCTCTTGAATAAAACAGTATCGGCGTGATACAACTTTGTGTGCAAAAGGAGTTTGGAGAAATGTCTTTAAAACTCACAAAACCTTTATTACTGGCATACCACTGCTGAGAGGCGAGAGAACCTTGACATTTATGTGAATGATGGTAAATGACACACAACTATCCAGTATTACGTTGAACAGAGAACGCAAATAACGCACACATAGTTTTTATTCGAGGACAGGCACACTAAACCACGAGAAAATGTTCAACACTGAGAAAAGTTTGTAAATTCAGGGCATGTCAGCAGCCAGCTACTAAACATGGGTAGAAAGGGAATGACCAGTGATCACGGCGATTATCGGATGTTTTGGCTTGTGTGTGTGTGTGTGTGTGTGTGTGTGTGTGTGTGTGTGTGTGTGTGTGTGTGTGTGTGTGTGTGTGTGTGTGTGTGTGTGTGTGTGTGTGTGTGTGTGTGTGTGTGTGTGTGTGTGTGACCTATAACATCTGTGACTAAAGTGTCTGGAGTGGTATTGGGGGTTAGGATGCGAGCAAAGTAATGGTTACTTTGCGGTGTTCCTCTTCAAACCACATTCCCTCACGCTGGTGTCTAAAATCCGCAGAGTTCGAGAGACAGGTTGCGGAAGACAAACATAGGGAGGAGGTCTGGGTCAGGGACAATGGGGGAAGTGGGGGTGGTGAGGGGGTGTGAGTGAGGGTAGCGTGGGGTGATCAGGGAGGAAAGCAGTGATGACCAGTATGATTTAAGGGATAACACAGCAGGAGGGATGTGCCCAGTATGGTACTCGAGACGATTGTTGTTGGTGCCAGATGTTCACCATTGATACGAGTAGCAAGGATAAGATGGTAATTAATGCGACAAGCTACTCAATAATGTAGTAGTGGCGGACCTATGGTGGCGGGGATACATGACAGCGAAGACACCATATATGTGGACACGCACACTACCGCTATGTATATTAAAATTCATCGAACTACTGAAAGGCATTTAGTCTGGTCTTTTTAACTTTTCATTTGATGTAGGCACCGCATCAAACGTGGCTTAGGTATTGAAGAAAATGAGGCAGAAAGACATCCTGGGAGACATGGCAATTATCATCTTATATAATACTTGCTGACAGTACTAGTCATTAAGTAATAAATGACACTCGGACAGGGTAAGCGTAATTACTACAGACATTTACGACCACTAATTTACACGACAACGACAGTGACACAGTAACACTGGTGCCCCACCGTCGTCACATACGAAGCTTTACGTGGCATTCCACAGGTGATGTATTCAATGTTAATTATGCCTTACTTATGGCATTAGAGATTATACACACCCTTAGCTGGTGCGAGGGGACACTGCATCTCAACATACATCATAACAGAGTACCTGTAGGCATTTTAGAAGCTAATTTTCAGTTTCTCCTCAACCTATTCCAATAATTAGGATATGCCCCTATCTGTAAAGATCTGAAAACCGTCTTCTCCATCCTTTTCCTGGTCTGACGCGGTTTATATGGTAAAAACATTTCAGTGGCTCTCCCCTCCTTCCCCTTAGAGAGGCACATTTTCTCACACTCCCTCATTTCTCTCATTCTTTCTACCTTGACTCATCTATTTAGGAATTCAATAATGGCATAAAATAATGTATTTTCTCGCACCTGTACTTCAAACATACATTTAATCCTCAACCGTGGCACACTTCCCACTCGCTCGCCCTTCCTTTCATTTGTCGTCATAGAGAGTGGCCTCCATGTCCATACCAACCATTATAACATTCCATTTGTACATTCTCCCATAACATCCACACGAACAATAACATTCATATCTCACCCCCCGTTACCACAACACTGCCACCACCACTCCGACAAACCTGAATATCTACTCCAGCACATCTGTTATAGTATCACAGCAACCATCATACTACGAAGTCACCACACTACCACACAACAAAAGCCCTACCACCACAGACTTGCCACCACAGCGTCACCACACTGCCACCCGACCACCACAACAAAACACTAACATCACAGCATCACCAACACATTATCACCACAACAAAGCCGCCGCCACAGGACAACCACCTCAGTTTTACCACTACACAACCATCCCATCTGCCATGACACCAAAAAGTACTCTACTGTATGTATGTTACGAGAGACGGCCAAATGAAGTGAATTAGTGGAAACAATTGGTGTTGGAACATAAGAAGCAACAGTGTGTGTGTGTGTGTGTGTGTGTGTGTGTGTGTGTGTGTGTGTGTGTGTGTGTGTGTGTGTGTGTGTGTGTGTGTGTGTGTGTGTGTGTGTGTGTGTGTGTGTGTGTGTGTGTGTGTGTGTGTGTGTGTGTGTGTGTGTGTGTGTGTGTGTGTGTACAGCAGTGTGAGCCAGACCTAACTCCCTAGTCCACCTGCGTTTCTAAGCAGAAGTCTGTTGTAATAGAAATAATTGCAGAGGAGGAATTTATTTACCGGTAAAATTAGGAATGAAAGGAATGGATGTTGAAATAATAAACATACCTGAAAAGTTTTTTCCTAATACAGCTTTTGATAATATACATACATCCATACATATATACATCCCTACATATATAAACATTTACGAACGGACAGCCTACTCATACAATGTATAAACTAAATTAGGCTAATGCATCATGTATCACCAAATAATGTGTATTGTTAAATGTTCACGATTCACTTATTTCCTTGCTTAGATCCACTGACGTCAGTAGTGATCAAATCTGTTCTAATTTAATACACCAAAATAAAGACTCCAGCAGTATGTTCTGGTTGTTGCGATGAGTTTCACTATTAACAAATGTAAGCACCTTCACCTTTTCAATCCTATCTTCAGCTTCTGATATTCTGCCTATTGCGTATTTTGCTGTTCCCTTCCTGCCCCTTCCTCCTCTTCATTCCGTCTCCCTCTCCACTTCCTCTTTCCTCTCTTCCTCCGCTTCCAGCCTCCACTAGTCGTCCCCGGGGAGTCTTACGGCACTCCACACACGCCTCTCACCGAACTGCATCATTGATTCTTTCTCAGTTCCCATGCACCTCCTCTTCCTGTTCTTTCTTCGTCCGTCTCAACCACTCTATTATCTCAGTCACTTGTCGTTTCTCCTGAGTTTGTAGATAAATAGATAGAAAGACAGACAGATAAACAGATAGATAGAGACAGACAATGAAAAAAAAGAAAAAGATTAATTCTGTGTCTTCCCACTCCAAGATAACAATAATAACAGCTGGCCTTTGATGGTGCTAACAATTAATCTAGTGTTATTCGATACATTTCCCCACCATGTGCCCACTTGATTGTGCTTCCTAGATGATTCGTGTGGGCATTAATATTAAGCGTCCTGAGCATGCCGGGGAAATATTGAGGAAGCCACATCACCCACTCCTCTCACCCTCTTCCTTCCCCAGCCTCTCCACGCCTCCGGATATTTTTTTTTTTTACTCCGTTATAAATGCAAAGACTTCCTTGATGGGAGTCGCTCAGATGTTAATAAAAAAAAGATGAAGTGAGGTAAGAACAGGTCAGAGGAAGGTGACGTAAAAAAAAGATGTGGGTTACTTTTGAGGAGGGAGGAGTAACGCAGGAGAGATGGAAATTAAGTTGGGAAATAAGATGGGCCGAAAAGGAGATGCAGACCAGGGAATATTAGGTTTGAGAGACGGTAAGAGATTCTGACAGGAGGGGAGAGACTCTGACAGGGGGGGGAAAGACTCTGACATGGGGGGTAGAGACTCTGACGGGAGGAGAGATTCTGTTGGGGGAAGAGGGGAGGGCAAGAGAATGAAAAGAGCATGTGGGTGAGAGAGACAGCTAGAGATATTGCAGATGGGAGACAGTACTGAATTAGGAACGAGAGACAATGTAAAGGCAGAGAACTGTAGAAAAACTAAGGGAGAACTGGAATGATGTGGGAAATGAGACGAGGAGAAGAAATGATGCGAGACAAAGTGCGGGAGGGAAAGTGAGTACGAGAGGGTGGTTGGGTGTGCGTGGGTGAGGTCATGAGGCGTGTGATGAAAGAGGCAGAAGATGGATAGGCAGTAAGTGAGAGAAGCAGCAGGTGAGTGAAGAGGGGGGGAGATGGCGGTGGCGGAGAGTGCAGGAGGCAGAGAATACGAGAGCCAAAATATGAATGGCAACAATTTCTGGAACGTAATAGAATGGAGAGAGCATGGCAGAGGAGGTCAAGGAGATGGGGCAGTGTGGGTCGGGTTCTGGGATGAAAACGTTATTGCCCTGGTTGGGTGGATTGGGAAAACAGACTCATGTGAACCACTCCAAGGACATTATTTGATTTGGTATTGTTACTCTTCTTATGCATTGCTTCATATATAGACGTGGACCATAATACAGATCATGCCTTGGTTGGCTTGATCCGGCAGCACTATTTTAACAACTTCAAGGCCATTCTTACATTTGGCATCACGATCCACTGTGTCTTGTGTCTTGTGTCTTGTATATAAGCAGACCACCACATATGCATTAAGACTCTTAGCATCTGCGGCACTATGCAAAATAAGGAAAACACGAACCAGATGACGATAAATGGGTAATGGAAGATTAGAGAAAGGAAATGAACGGTAAAGGGAAAGAGAGGAAAATGAGACGAAGAAAACTGAATGAGAATGGGAGATCAAGAGGATGTAATTTGTGATAAATGATGTAGTGAGAAACTTGAAAGACAAATTACTGATGTGGAAGGCAGATTAAACAGCTACAAGATCTGACATTAAGGACGCTCTTTTACGGCCACATATAAAACTGACGCCTGTAATTTCGCATGCAATCGTCAGAAGCATAAACTCTGCGGCATGCGAACATACTTTTCTCTTTCTCCTGAATTTAAACCCTTGTATACTTTTTTTCTGAGTTAATGAGAGATATGGCGTGCATGTGAATTTGAATATGTTCTGGTGTGGGCAAATTGCTATGAAATGGGCCATCGTTTAGCATGCAAGCGCTGCAATGTCGTGACAAAGAGGCGTGTGCTTTATGTGAGAGAATTATGTGTGTTGGTACTAAGTCATTCAGTAAGACAAAGTAGGACGTCTATTTGAAAACGTCTGGTACTAACAATCAGGACTCATCAGGCTTAGAAAACAGCCAGGAAATATAAGGCTTAGATAAGGCACTATTCTCCATATCACGCACTCAAGGTAAAAAAAAATAACAATAATAAATAAATAAATGAAAAAAAAAGACATTACTTGGGGTATTCGGCACAAAATCTGCAGCTTTTTTCACATCGGTCAGGCCTCAGCATCAGTTATTCTATTTCCCGGGCACACCACACTGCCCCGCTACACTAATATCCCAGCATTAATATTCTAAACACCGCTTAACCTGGGGCACAGGGAAAAGAGGGGGACGAAAAAAGCGCAGCCGTATTTATATTCCCTTTGCAACGATTCCCAGGCTTAAAAAGGATAAAAATGACGCAGTTTTATTCCCTGTGCAGTAACTGAAAAACTGACAGGAATATGTGAGAGGGAGAGGGATAGTAGTAGGCGGTGAGAGCTTGGAAGAAAAAGAGAACATCGACGAGGAAAAAGGTGATATACAAAGGTAATACGAGAGAGACAGGGAGAGGGAATGTAGCAGGTTGGAGAGCACAGATGCAAGCAGTGAGGGAAATTTTTTGAAGGTAAATGTGAAGTTAGAGTTAACTTTTAAGCAATTGTATAAGCAAAACACACACACACACACACACACACACACACACACACGCACACAAAATACTGGAATGACAGATACAAAAAATGGCAAAGCAATGGCCGCGAGTACAATATTCTGGTATTCTGTCGTAGGAAAAATTGCTTCATTATTCAGCCACACGCCCACTAACCTGTAAACAATGCCTTCCTATTGCGTCAGTGCTCTAGCTTTGTAGGGCAAGTTATTCTCCCTTCTAAATACGGTAATGATATGTATTTTTGGGCTGTGCCATCTGATGGTGTGCAAAAAGTGATATCAGCCCCTTCACCTTTGCCAAATTCTCATCCTCTTGCAGCTTATTTCACGCAGCCCAGTGGTAGAAAAAGGACAATGCTTCGCCTTTACATTTTTTCCACGGCGCTTCGTCGTGACTAGCAAGATACTTTAGCGTTATTCTGTTAAAACAAATAAGCTTTCACGATGGAAAGACGGCAAGTTTAGACCAATTTAAACTGAAGATAGTTTAGAATGACCCATAAAACGAACCCTGAAGCATACGAGCACAGATGATGTCATGAAAACTACAAAAGCCAAGATGAACGTACCACACCATAAGATTATTAATTCAGAGCTGCAAATGTATTATTAGCAAACTACCGTATGAAGCTGATAAGGACATTTATACATCAGAATAATATTTACTGAAATAAAAAACATGAAGTAGTACGGTAGAAAGTCAGATCCAGAAAAACATTGACACACTCTTCTGTCATCACAACAAAGAATTAATAGTTTCTCAGGAGGCCAGGATAGAACTCTCTCTCTCTCTCTCTCTCTCTCTCTCTCTCTCCAAAATGAAGGCCAAATCACATTACTGCCAACTTAGGAAGGGTCAGCGAGGCATAGGAGGGGTGACAGAGGGGAAGGAAGAAAGCAGAGTTAGGGGAACGAGGAAGGATGGGAAGGCTGGAGGCGAGGAGGGTGCAATGGAGAGATCAGTTAGGACAGTAAGAGTGGCAGCTGAAGAAGAAAGAAAGTAATGTACAAAGCAGACTAGGATGATAGTAAGAGGAAAAGTAAAAGAAAAATAAACGAATGGGGATGAGTTTATAAAGACTGAGAGGAAAAGGAAGGAGAAATGGAGAGCAAGAAAGGCAGAGTTTGTACGAGAGGGAAGGCAAGGAAAAAAGGTAAAGAGGTAATGGATCAGATAACAGAGGAAGCGAGATGGGAGCACACAGGAAGAAAAGACTGACCTGATGAAATATGAGATACAGAGAACTAGAAAATTTAGGAGAGGAGGCGGCTGGAGATAGGTAGCTGGGTGGGTAAGTTACGGTTGATATGAAGGAAAGTAAATAAATATACAAGAAAGTGCCTCTGTTTGTCGTGTGAGGCTGAGGGGCAAGGGGAGGCCGAGGATATGATGGAGGGATGGTGTGGAGAGGTATATGAGAGGGGGGGGATGTGAGCTCGAGAGAGGACAGACTGATGAAATGAGGACAGGGTGATATTGAGGCGATTTATTTGTGGCCACCGGCACCCCTTACCGGATTATGACATCTGGTGATAGATAAACAGATAGATAGATAATTACAGATTGTCAGATTGACCTAAATAGATTGGTAAACACACGGGCAGACAGGCAGTGAAGCTGAGAAAGTCCTGGCACTGTCTCCCACGGTAGATGGGTAAGGCAACAGTATATTCACACAGGCAGTACCGTACACAACACAAGGGGACATTCTGAGTCCGCTGGTGTGGCCTTGTGTGTGTGTGACAATTCCCTTACTGTCCTCTCCGCGTTCGATACTGGCCCACCTGTCTCACCCTCCCCTCTGCCTCATCCTCCCTCGCACTCCCTCCTGCCTCACCCTCCCTCCTGCCTCACCCTCCCTTCTGCCTCACCCTCCCTCCTGCCTCACACTCCCTTCTATCTCACCCTAATTCCTGCCTCACTCTTTCCTGCTTCACCCCCTATCCTGCCTCACCCTCTTTCCTGCCTCAAACTCCATCCTGCCTCACCCTCCCTTCTGCCTCACCCTCACCCGGTCAATCTATCTCCTTCATAAATTATACGCTCTCATAAATCACTGATGTCAGCTATACTCCTTTCACCGGAATTTGGCCAAAATTTTCGTCCTTTTGCAATTTCTTTCAGGTAGCTCAGTGACAGAATAGACAGTGGCATGGCTCTATATTCTTTCCATAGCACTTCTTCGTGACTAGCATTAGATTTTAGTGTGAATCAGTTGTTACCACTGAACATTTAAGACGGTCAGATAGCACTTCCTGTCAAGTTAAAGTGAAAAGAGTGTAATGCATTTCTCACGAAGCTCTTACTCATATCTTGTCGATGGAGTTGGGGATGAGGAATGGGAATGTCTGACACGGTAAAAGAGAGGCGCAGGAGGAGGAAGGAAAGCGAAAAGCAAAGATTTAGAGAACTGGAAGGTAATGAGAGCGATAATGTGACCAGGGAGTAATGGAGAAGGGGGGGACGCGGAGGAAAGCAGCATTATGGAGGGAAAAGAAAATTGAATGTATGGGAAACAGGGTAAAAATGTTCCAGAGACTGCGTGGATAAGTACACTTGTTTCGTAGTAGTAATAGTAGTATAGTAGTAGTAGTAGTAGTAGTAGTAGTGCTGCTAAATAATTAAATAAATGAATAAATAAATAAATAGGGTACTTGATTTATTGGCCATTAAACCCACTAAACACGCTCCTGACGATTTTATTGAGCATATGGTAAACTATTCGAACAAGATGGGACAGACATGGCCTAAATAAGCTCCTTCATTACGGCAGCCTATTTGAAGTAGAACATAATCGCCTGGTGGAAGAAAAAATCAAGAAAAGGACGTCATATGGATTCAAATGATTAATAATTCATGTTTTCAAGCTGAGGGTTACAATGGCAGAATTTTAAGTCATATTCTGGTCTCACTTGAATCTTAACCCTCTTATAATCGAGTCTTTCTAATGCCCTCTAATGCCAGGCGAGTTAATTAAACGTACGATAATCCTCTTGCAGTGAAAGATAAAAAAATCGATGAACGGACTCCCTTCGCCTATACAAATCGTCTGTCCTGATTCGCTAATTTATATCATGAATTATTATGATTTCTCACTTTCACTGCTCGCATGCCTCGTTGACTAAATTATAACATGGCCTACTATCTTCCTCCTCTGTTATCTATCCACTGTCTTCTTTTCTTTTCTCCACTTTCATTAACTTTAACCCTTCGCATTATTCCTTATTCACTGCCTCTGGTCTCGTCTCCGCTGTCATTCCTTCCCATCTACACTTCCTTGACTCCCAGTTGCCTTCTCATTCTCCACGTCCTTCCTTCCTTCTCTCTTCTCCCTTCTTTCCCTTTGTCCTCTCCTGCTCTTCAGCTTTTCTTTGTACTTTCACTCATCTTCTTCCTCTTGTCCTCTCCTTCCTCACCTCATTCCTCTCTCTCTCTCTCTCTCTCTCTCTCTCTCTCTCTCTCTCTCTCTCTCTCTCTCAATATTTCCTGCTCCCTGCTATCATGTGTTTGTGGCCGTTCCAGTACCTCGTTAGCGGCCACATCTGTAAGACCTTTTATCCCAGAACATTCCTGTCTTTACTCTCCCTTCCTGTCTTTACTCTCCCTTTCTGTCTTTAATCTCCCTTCCTGCCTTTACTCCCCTTTCCTGCATTTACTCCCCCTTCCTACCTTTATTCCCCCTTCCTGTCTTTCCTTTCTTGCCTTTACTCTCCCTTCCTGTATTTACTCTCCCTTCCTGCCTTTCCTCTCCCTTCCAGTCTTTACTTTCCCTTCCTGCCTTTACTCTCCCTTCCTCCCTTCACACTCCCTTCCTACATTTACTCTCCTTTCTGACTTTGCACTCCCTTCCTTTCTTTACTCTCCCTTCCTGCTTTAATCTCCCTTCCTGCCTTTACTCTCCCTTCCTGTCTTTCCTTTCCTTTCCTGCCTTTACTCTCCCTTCGTGCCTTTGCTCTCCCTTCCTGTCTTTACTTTCCCTTCCTGCCTTTACTCTCCCTTCCTCTCCTCTCCACTCCCTTCCTTTGTCCTTAATCATTCACCCGCGTCAAAACTACTAATATTTATTTTGTATCTCTCTTTTACAGCCCTCCTTCCCTCCTTCCTTCCTTCCTTTACTCTCCCGTCCTAATGTTTTCTTTCACTCCCTTTAGCCCCCTTCATTCACCCTTGACCCATCTACTTCCAATTACTCTCTCCCTCTGTCTGTCTGTCTGTCTGTCTGTCTGTCTCTCTCTCTCTCTCTCTCTCTCTCTCTCTCTCTCTGCATCTTTATTTTCTTTGTCTTCCTTTCCCCTTCTTTCCTTCATCAACATAATAGTTTTTCTTCTCTCGTATCTCAGCTCTCCTTTGTCATCTTCACTTTACCATTCTTAAGCTCATTTTTCTGTTTTATCTCCCTTCAGCAGTTTCCTCAGCTTCTCTCTCTCTCTCTCTCTCTCTCTCTCTCTTTGAATTTATATTTTTTAAGTTAATTCCAGTTCGCTTCTGCTCTCACATCCCAACATTTTCTCTCTGTCCTCTAGAAGGGATAGGTTTCCTTAAAATTATCTTTATTACACCCACGCTTGCTAAGGTAGAGCGGGTGTTACGTTTTCCTTAGTGTGTGTGTGTGTGTGTGTGTGTGTGTGTGTGTGTGTGTGTGTGTGTGTGTGTGTGTGTGTGTGTGTGTGAACAAAGTAACTCAGTTTTTATCCGAATTTAGCCAAACTTGGTGGAGATCTGAGGGTTAGTCGAGGGGTTAACATATTGTTTTCGAGAATAATAGGTAGGTGTCTCTACTGAGGTGATGAACGTGTATGTACGAGTGAAGCGAGTCCAAACCGAGTCGCCTTTGGTTAAAATGATGCTAAAAGCGCAAATGTTATTCAAATTCATGACTTTCCACTCCACACACACACACACACACACACACACACACACACACACTGAACTTCCACAACTTTCCCCTCGTGTCCCAGTAGCCTAACTTGGTAATTCTTTGTCACTTTTCCTCTGGGGACTTTAATGCTGTTGAAAGCGCAGAGGAGGACGACTGCTGCGGGAATGAAGAACTTTACACGAATTTTCAACACAGATATAGAATAGGATATGAGACAGATACAGGCTAACTTTCTGAAGGCATACATACATCTCATAGCAGCAAATACATAGTAGATGGGGTTTTAAAACAATAAAATGGCGAACAGACTGACAGAAACAGTAAAAATATAGTCATGATATACAAGAGCATATAGTGACTGCTGATAACATGTATATTAAAGCATTATTTATGTAAACAAAATAAATATCAGACAAAATCTTCAGCTCATAAGAGAAAACCAGGGGAGAATTGCATGTCCCAGACTGTCACTTTTTTTTTTTTTTGCGTTTCAGTAAAAATTCCGGCTTTTGTGCTAAATCCTCGCGAGTTTGGAGCAGAGAATACACTGTTGCCCGGGACGGTGTGTGTGTGTGTGTGTGTGTGTGTGTGTGTGTGTGTGTGTGTGTGTGTGTGTGTGTGTGTGTGTGTGTGTGTGTGTGTGTGTGTGTGTGTGTGTGTGTGTGTGTGTGTGTGTGTGTGTGTGTGTGTGTGTGTAGGGGGGAAGAGGGGAAGGAGGAGGGGAAGGGGTGCAGGAGTGGGGGGTGAATGAGGGAGGGGTTGGCGGAGGTGGCAGGAGGGGTGGTGGTTGTGGTGGCAGACAAGAGAGGTGAGGGGTGGTACAGGAACTGCGGTAGATTTGGTGGCGAGGTTTCTGTTGTAGTGGTAGTAATAGTGTTGGTTATGAAGGCTATAGTTGTGGTGCTGCTGCTGGTAAGAGGGGGGGATAGTATGGTGGTATGGTGGTGGTAATGGAGGCTGTGATGGCGAAAAGTATTATTATTTTGAGGGTGAAGGAAGAGATGAGGAGGGAGGAGACAGGGAAGCAGACAGCCGGAGTAATAACGCACAACAAAACTAACTCAGATGCATAGTTGTGGCCCAGACGCTGACAGGGAGAAGTTGTTGTGAAATTCTTTGATGAGTTCCCAGAATTCAAAAAAATAAAGAGAGAAAGAAAGAATGAATGAAAGAAGAAGAAGAAAAGAAGAAGGAGGAGGAGGAGGAGGAGGAGGAGGAAAAAGAAGAAATGAAACAAAAAAATGAAGATGAAGAAGATAAGTACTGGTATGTTGGGGGAGATGGGCTGGTGTTTTATGTATTCACTCGGGACACATTTTGAATTATGTTTTTGCCAATACTAAACTATTTTACTCAGCCTAATATAAATATTTGGAGGTGGAGGGGTAGATTTAGCATGTATTCTCCCTTTCACTCCTGTATGATATTCCCAAGATAAGTTGAAAGAACATGCTAGAATACTACGCCATTGTAGTTAAGAGGTTAATGTCTAAAGCATTAAGTGCCATAAATAACTGAGATCGCTTAAAATGTGCAAGTCGGGAAGGTAATAACACACTGCCCGGTGACTGACCCCAGGATTAAAAATAATGGTGGGATATACAAGGAGGGGGGGAGGGAAGGTTAAGGTACTACAAAGTTAATTATGGAAATAATTATCAACAGTTGCTAGCAAGAAGTACATACCCAGTATAAATTTTGCATACTGGCATAAAGGTATGTTTCCAGAATTTAAAACTGAATTCTAATAACGGCTAACGTTATCTTAATCGATATACACCAAACTGCTGCATGTTTTGATGCAGGAAACAGTAGCTTACATCTGCACATAAAAAATTAAAACAAAGTAATGTTAACAACGTGTAAGTGCACACACAATATATATCCATCAGCAGACCCCCGTGTGTGCGTGTACATAACCTGCCACATGACACCGGCTATTGCACTAAATCTAAAATTTCAGTGTGGATCAAATGTTACTTGGATATAAAACTTAACACCAAAGACATAGTCATCGCAGATGTGAGTACGTTATCTTTTTGTTGAAGTACTGGTAGGATTGTTGGAGCGAGTTGATGTGGTCAGGAGGAGTGTGTTTCTTCTCGGTCACTGATGCAGCTCCAACACAGAGACCACAGCCAACACACATGCCAAACACACTTGCACCTCACACACCACATTATCTGTCACCAAGCCACGTCGCAGTACATGTACTGTATCTTACAATGCATATAACTGATGCTATAAGCAAGGCACTTCGATAATAATCTAAGAATTTCCACGTAACTGTTGTTCATTAATACGAATCACATCACATCTATGACAGAATATGGCACCATCTTTCCGCACCGTGGGATCGCTACATAAAAAAAGAAAAAAAAAAAAGTTCCATCCATGGCTGCGACCACCGACCATGTGCTTCGCTAAATCTTACCGATAAATGTTTCGAACCAGTTTAGAAAACATTCGCCTTATTGCAACACCAAGGCCGCATTTTCGTCAACTTCGTAGGCTTTCCACAAGCTCATTCTTACAAGTTTGTCTGTGTCTTTGGTTTATCAGCAGTCTCTTGTGTGCTATAAACTAGTAAACAATATAAATGAGAAAATTATACTGTATGAGCAAGATGGAGGAGAAAATCACCCACTTATTCAGCAACAGGGCGATTAAAAAAAGAAAGGGTGTTTTAAAGCCTCTTAGCCCCATGATAGTACAAACCCCAGTCATTCTAGCCGGCGACAACACAACTGGTGATGAGAGAGAACGGACAGAACCATACAGCATCCAAGGCTTCACACAGAACTAAATGAAACACTGAACCATTTGGAGCATCAACACTCCCTCTCTTCTCTTCCATCCCTCCTTTCCTTCATTCATTTATTCATTCAATCTCACACACACACACACACACACACACACAGTCCTCCCCCCCCTCTCTCTCTAAAGCTCTAGCAAGCAAAATTTAAACACCACTTATTTGGGTAAATATAAAGCCTCCCAGGGTAATGAAATAATTTGGCAAAGCCTGCATATTATCTCTCTCTCTCTCTCTCTCTCTCTCTCTCTCTCTCTCTCTCTCTCTCTCTCTCTCTCTCTCTCCTTGTGGCTGGGATGAGGTAATCATTTGTGTGTGTGTGTGTGTGTGTGTGTGTGTGTGTGTGTGTGTGTGTGTGTGTGTGTGTGTGTGTGTGTGTGTGTGTGTGTGTGTGTGATAAAAAATTATTGATTAATTTTCAGATATGCGATGCAGACACTGCCAAATTTAGTGGAACTATTTGACACTGCATGTATATTATTATATAAAAAATAAAAAAATACCTGGCCACACCCCATTATTTCACAAGTCCATCAATACAGCAGTTATTTGCAGTTTTCTCCATTGTTATCCACACGGTTTTTAGTGCCATGTCGATACGTTGGCCATTTATCACGTCAGTAAGGCAATAATCTACAGCAATTCGTCTGACAACTTAGGCCGTTACTTTAATGGTAATATAACAATAGCAACAGTGTGTGTGGTGGTGGTGGTGGTGGTGGTGGTGGTAGGGGTTGTGGTGGAGACATGGGGGAGGCAAACAAATCCTGGAACTAAGGCGCGTAAAATTATTGTATTTATCACGTCTTTCTTCCATCATTATAATTTTTCTTCTTCATTCACAGCAGTGCATTTTACTCTATTTTCATTTGTTAAGCCTCCCTCTTCCCCAGTTTCCTCTTCATTCTTTTGATTTTTTCATTTCCTCATTTTTCCCCACGCGAGTTTGATCCCAGGCTGAGGAAGAGAACAGTGTGATGATCTGAATTTCGTTAAAAGGGCATCTGATAATCTTCCAAAAGACCACACGATTTAAGACAGATTGCCAATTCCACCACACCAGTCTTGAATGAGATCGCCTTAGCATGTATTCAGTATGGACGGCATCACCTCCGGATCGTCAAGTTTTTAAGCAGAATCGGACACATAAAAAAAAAAAAAAAAAAAGGAAAAAGCTCACACAAATATACGCCAACACAGCCCATCCAACAAAATACATATACACAGACGCACGGCAGACTCATGGCAGGCGCACTGCAAACTCATGGCAGACGCACGGCAAACTCATGGCAGACGCACGGCAGACACATGACACTAAAGGCCTCATCAGCACCTCCCAATGGCTGTAACTTGGCCACCCATTTACGTCTGCATCAGCGACCAATTACCGTAACTCGCACACGCAGGAGCCATTGAGCTGCACCTGGCTCCATGAGGGGCTCGTCACTGCTGAGGCACGGCTAGGGATCCGGTGCTGGGGGTGAGGTAGTATGGTAGAAGTGGTGGCGGTGGTGGTAGAAGTAGTAGTAGTAGTAGTAATAGTAGTAGTAGTCCTAGGTTCCTCTGAATGTGATCCCAGTGGACTGCAGATTGAAACTGTCCCTTCATCAAACCACGGTCCTCCTCTCGGAGGATCGGAAGGGAGTTAGCTAAGCGGCGTTTGCATAACCAACGTCTAAGAGAAAAGGACAGACAAAAGACTAGGTTCCAAAGAGGTCACGAATCTCTCTCGTGATGAAAAACTATGATCAGGTACCGCAGCCAACGGAGAGAGAGATTTGTATGCAGGATCACTGACCTCAGTTGTGGTGAGGTTAGGGTGTTAGGGACTTAAGGGAAAACCTCTCTGCAGTGTTCTCATTAGCAACGCTGAAGAAATTCCAGCAAAAAATATTTGGTGGAAAGATAAGGGGTCAGTAATATCATCGGCTGGAAGCTGGAATATTACAGAAAACTTGCATTGTTAGTACAGGGGAAGATGAAGGCTATTTTTCACATCTCTCTTCAGGGAGATTCTTCTCAGCTGGAATATATCATACGGACGTGACCAAAATAAAACACCGAGGATGTGATTGTAGTGGAGTAAATTCTACCCACGAAGGCCCGGAAGGGTGGGAGTAGGGGGGATAAAGGAAGTAAGAAAGGTAAAAGGGTTAGTGATGTGAATGCCGATGAGGGACTGGGAGGGTTAGAGGACTGACGGAACTGAGAGGATCAAGGGAGTGAGAGGATAAAGGGAGTGTGGGGAATGAGGAGGGTGAGACTGAGGAGAATAAGGATGGTGAGAGTGAGGTGAATGAGGGTGAGAATGAGGCGGGTGAGAGTGAGGAGAATGAGAGTGAGAAGAATGAGGAGGGTGAGAGTGAGGAGAGTCAGGAGGGTGAGAGTGAGGAGAATGAGGAGGGTGTGAGTGAGGAGAATGTGGGTGAGAGTGAGGAGAAGGAGGAGGGTGAGGGTGAGGAGAATGAGGTTAACAGTGAGAAGAATGAGGATGGTTAGAGTGAGGAGAATGAGAAGAAGGAGGAGGGTGAGGGTGAGAAGAATGAGGAGGGTGAGAGTGAGGAGAATGAGCAGGGTGAAAGTGAGGAGAATGAATGAGAAGAATGAGGTGGGTGAGAGTGAGGAGAATGAGGAGGGTGAGAGTGAGGAGGGTGTGAGTGAGGAGAATGAGGTGGGTGAGAGTGAGGAGGAGGAGGGTGAGGGTGAGGAGAATGAGAAGGGTGAGTGTGAGGAAAATGAGGATGACACTGAGAAGAATGAGGATGGTTAGAGTGAGGAGAATGAGGGTGAAAGTGAGAAGAATGAGGGGGGTGAGAGCGAGGATAATGAGAAGAGTGAGAGTGAGCAGAATGAGAAGGGTGAAGGGCGTGCGGAGGAGGGCATGTGCGTGGTTGTGTATTGTTGTGCGTCGCTTCGCCACTCCTGGGAGTTGAGAACACAGCGTCACACCTGCCGACACCCACTGACCAAAAAACAAGCCAGGATCGACTAACTGGTGGCTGAAAAAATAATGGTGGAGGTGAGTTGGTGACACACACGGAGGCGGGCAGGGCTGAGGAGAGAGAGAGGAGGGTGAACACGAGAGGAGTATGAAATTGTGAACAAGACCTGGATCTGAAAGCAAAATAAATCCAGGAGAGTATGAACACATGACAAAATGTTTCAGTGGGCGGGAGATCAACGAAAGAGCAAGATATGTACAAGAAACTTACATAGAAAAAGTGTGGGAAGACTTTGGTAAAAAGTAAAGGGGAAGTATTAGTAGGTTAAGAAGTGGACTGTGAATCAATGACTGGAGTATTTCTGTATGCCAACGAGATGAACAGCAATATCTGGTGGAAGACAGGTATTCAGAGAGTTAGATTAAGAAGAACGAACTGACAATCGAATGTAATTTTCTAAGACTTTCACAGTTAATCGAGCAGCGTTTTTATTTTTATTTTCGAAAATGATTCTGAGAAGTAGACGTGACAGGCAGAGGGAAGAAAAGAAATGGAGGCAGAATTAACACTGGCTGTAGATATACCCGCCATTTGACTTTTACTAAAAATTGTTGATACACTGCGCTGACCTGAGGAAAAGGGAAAACGTTAAGCATTATTCGACTGTGGCTCGCAAGGATTTTGTTCTGAAGTACATATTTAGTTCCACCAACAACTAGGGGCACCTATTTATATATATTGTTCAGAGAAGGTGCAGGGGTTGGAGGTGGGCTGAGTGGGGTTGGGAGGAAGTGTGTAAGACGGTTCTTGCATATTTCAGAATTGTTGTTACGTTTCATTATGATTGTGTGTGGCTGGTGCCCCTGTGGAAGTCGACAATATTGGGCCTCAGTCTACACAACATGGAATCCCACCACCTTTCACAAGCAACACAGGCCTCCTCTAACATGTGGCTCAAAAATGCGGAACAAGTAAGAGTTGCATACCAGGCAGACAAATACAGAGAGACACGTGAAAATAGACGGAAAATCTGAGGGGAGAGCAGCAGTAAAGGAAAAATACTTAAAATAGACATAGAAGAGGAAGGAATAGAACAGGCACGGTACGGAGTGAACATGTGGAGAGAACATTATTTCACTGTTAAGTATCATCGTCGTCATTATCATTATCTTTCTCTTTTTTGTTCTTCCCCTTCCTTTTCCTCCTCCTCCTCCTCCTTCTCTTTTTCTTCCTCGTACTCTTCCTTCTCTACCTCCTCCTCCTCCTGTGTCCTTTCTTCTACGCTCATTCCTCTAGTTTCTCATATTCCTCCTCCCATTGGCCCTCTTTCGCCTCCTCCTCCTGCTTTTTATCCCGGCCGGGTGAAGAAGCAGCTCTTGTGTGCTGATACATTCAAACTGAGAACGTATGCGATGACGTGTGTGTGTGTGTGTGTGTGTGTGTGTGTGTGTGTGTGTGTGTGTGTGTGTGTGTGTGTGTGTGTGTGTGTGTGTGTGTGTGTGTGTGTGTAAAAATGTTCTCTGTGCTGTGAACTGCCAAAACCGCACCTCTTTGCCATTGTATTTTTTTTTTTTTTATTAGCCTATTTCAAATTTTCCTTTCACTCTCCTTCCTCGCGTCTGCATTTTCTTTCTTCCTGCCGTACTGTCCTGTCCCACCCCCAAAACCTTAAAAAAAAAATAAATAAATAAATATAATAAATCATGAACACCATAAGAGCATATATGATCAACTATACTCGTTTTACTTTAACCTGGCCCAGATTTTCGTCTTTTTACAGCTAATGTGACGTAGCTCAATGGCAGAAAAGACAATATCACGGCTCTACATCTTTCCACAGCACTTTTTCGTGACTAGCATCGTATACTAGTGTTAATCTATTGAACAAGTCAACATCAAGTAAGGAGAGATCGCAATTTTAGGCCAAGTTAGAGTAAAGAGAGTATAGAAATTTTATGGACAGAGAAGTTGACATGATGTATTTTGCACACAGCCTCGGCAAATCAAAGCGGTGATGGCGGTAGGGGGAAGACGTGAAGGCGGGCAGCTGCCGGATGTATGACTGTATTGAGAGGAGCGGGATAGGATGTATGGGTGGTGGGTGTGGGTGTGTGGAGCAGACAGAGTGGAGAGAGTAAGGGTAAAGAGGGGAGTGAAGAGTTGGTGTATGTAGGATTGAGAGCAGCGGAGAGGGTGGGCTGTGAGGCTGAGAATGGTGAAGGGAGTTGAGGCAGGGAGCTGAGGTGAGTAGAGCGCTAGTGTGTGGATTAGACAGTAATGAATGGAGTGAATGCGTGGAGCGGAGAAAGCTAGTTTGTGTGGATCTAAGAGTACTGGAGAGAGAGGATGCGTGGAGTGGATAAAGTGGACGAGTGGAGTTCAGGTAGTGGAAAGGGAGGGTGTCTAGAGTGCGTGGAGTGGACAGTGACAACTGTGTCGGTTTTAAAGAAATATAAAAGCAAAGAGGGGAATACTAAACTTCTATCTATCTATCTATCTACGAGTATCTACAGCCCAACGCCCTAATCCCGCAGAGGGTGGCCCTAGACAAAACGCCTCCAAGTAGCTCTATCACCCACCATTTGAATGCCTTCCCCCCAACTCACTCCCCCCTCCCTCATATACCTCTCAACTCCATCCCTCCAGCTCATCCTCGTCTCCCCCTCCCTCTCCCTCCCTCCACTTCACCTCCACACACCCTCTTAGTCAGTCTTTCATTCTCCATTCTCTCCACGTGTCCAAAGGTAACTAGGAAAAATACATCGCTAAGAAAGGGGTGCAACAAAGCCTCCAAACCCAACAAGATCCCTGGTTCACTGTCTCGCAAATTGGTCAACGTTCCCAAAGGCTTTCTCTTACTTTTATGCCTTTCCTCCTTCCAACACAGGCCACTCCTTTGAGCTTTGGTTTGCGTCAGTGTAAGAGCATGAAAACCACTAACCTTTAACCCTTCCAGCCCGGGAACACTTTTCTTTCTTTCTTTCTTTCTTTTTTTTTTTTTTTTTTCTTTTTGCCTTCTGAAGATTTTCTTTGGTTTAGGACTTCTTGGGCTGGGGGGGGGGTTAAATGCAGATTAAACCCCTTCATTTTAATACGTCTTTTCAAAGCTGAATAAAATCGTCTGGAACCATCTAGAAAAACAGAAGGGGACGTCACCCGGATTTAGTTCAGGTGGGTACAATGGCGTCTCTTACTTGATACGTTTTTCTGTCATTATTCAGCTTAGGAGATACGGTAGCATTAATAGTGATAAGCCTAGGATACAAAAAAATATCAGTAGGCCTAGAATACAAAAAAATATCAGTAGGCCTAGAATACAAAAAAATATCAGTAGGCCTAGAATACGAAAAAAAATCAGTAAAATTGAAGTTAAAAAAAAAAAAAGAAACTAATTAACCCCTTCAAGGTAAACAAGGCCGAAATTAGGCTACCGAAGTGGAGTAGATTTAAGGGGTAGACGACCAGCCTACTCCCCTTGGTGGCCTTACATGATAAAAACCTCTATTCGCCGATGGGGGTTGGAGTTCAGGAAAGTGGTACGGCTGTGACTCCGGCCGGGGCGTTCTAACCACTGATATATGCCAACACGTGCAGGCCACCATCCTATTTTACCAACTCCCTCCTCTCCTTCCTGCCTCAGTCTATTTTGAAGAGAGAGGGAGGAAGAAGTAAGAGGTAAGAAAAGAGAGGTGGAGAGAGGAAGAGCTGGAACGAGAGAGAGAGAGAAGGGAGGGTGGGATACCGTAAGTCCTATTTTATCATTTTTCCTTCCTCTCCAAGCTAGTGTTGCTACAGTACCAACAAGCAGCAACAGCATGAGATTTTTGAAACACATTATCTTCAGAGCTGAGTGAAAAACAAACATAAGAGAATTTTCTAGATAATAGACTGAATATTCCAAAGCAGAAAACACTTCGAGTAAAAAGTCAGCTTCCAGTGCCTAGATGGATTCTGTCAAGGTCTGCTTTGACTTCTTTAACAGCGCGGTGAACTTAACTGTTTTGCCTTTGTTACTCAGTTTATGACATTGCACTGTACGTTGGTGAGGACGTTAATTTGTTTCGTATACCGCCCAGGTGATGATGCAGCAGCCTATGTATCGGTGACGGTGTGGGTGAATTTGTGAGCTTCATGGTACTGAGAATTAGTAGAGCTGAGAGTGAGAAGAGAGGAACTGAGAGTGAGAAGAATGGAACTGCGTGAGAAGAGTGGAACTGAGAGTGAGAATTAGTGGAACTGAGAATGAGAAAAGTGGAGCTGAGAGTGAGATGCCAACAACAGCAAAAGTAAGTCAGCTTAGGATTTACGTTAATAGTTACGCCGCCATTATCGTGCAGTGTATGCCCAACCCTCGACGGTGTAAAGCCATGAATCTTCACTATCTTGGTAAAACACATAACATAAGCCTATATGTAATAGCCATTAAAGGGGTTTTAAGCTGTTAGGGAGAGGCGCGGGTAAGTGAAATATATGGTGGTGTCGTGATGTGCTAGGCTGGGGGAGAGGCGGGTTTGAGGTCAGGGTGGGATAAAGAACAGGATTTGGATCAATCATTTATCACGATTCTTCATCAGTTTTCTAACCAGTGTTCTTTACTTTACCTAACCCTACATTCCATACGTAGTTCACGATGCTGGCAGCCTGAGCACATTGCTGGCTGTATATTTATGCCTTATATTACTGATTACTTACTGACATGTAGTGATCTGATGTGTTTGAGCTTTATCAACTGGATCATCTGCGCGACTGCATATTTTAACCATCTTACATAAAAGCAACCCAAGTTTATATATTATTGCTAATACTGAAAAGATGCCTATTACATACACTGCACTTGCTCATCCGGGCTGGGCGCTTAGCTGTCATCATCACCGAAAATTATCGTAACAAAATGCGTACAGTACCAGCTCTCAGCCACGTTCGTGTGACCGCAAGGAGTTGGGTGTGCCATTCTTCTGTCGGTAAGGATGGATGTCAGAGATGCTTGCCCTCTCTTGCCGTTGTCCTTCGAATGTCAGAAAAGATAGTACCAACAAGCAGCAACTTACAATATGACCTTCAGTAACCTTGCATCCGTGCCTCTGCTCTGGCGCGTTGGTGACTCACTTCATCCGAGGCCGTTCTTTCTGTTACTAATTAAGGTAAGGTGTAATCCTCTTAGGAGTGATTGATGACTGATTTCCGAGATTTCTTAGAATTATTTACCTTGAGTGTAGAAGTCAGCCCTCACAAACTCAGAAATAGCTTTGTGGATTCGGGAGGATTTCAGTCCCAATACTTTCGTCATACTTCCTTTCACTCTAAACCGTACTGAGATACGAAATGTTGGACTGGGAGAGAGAGACAGGATAGACCTTGAATTCCTTACTTTCTCTAACGTTTCCGACTATACAGAACCCACCTCCAGAGAGCCCTGTATCCCCTGCAACGTTAGAGAAAGTAAAGACATCAGTCTCTAACCAGTGTCTCTCTCCCACCCACCTTTTCCACTTATAGCAACGGATCATCTGCATGTAACGAGGTAATTGTATTCTGAGACGGGGGAGCTGGGAGACTTCCATATTTACACTTCTCATTCTAAGTTCCACTATTCTCACTCTCAGCTCCACTCACCTCACTCTCAGCTCCACTAATTCTCAGTTCCACTCTTCTCAATCTCAACTCCACTCTTCTCACTCTCAGCTCCTCTCTTCTCTCTCAGTTCCACCCTTCTCACTCCCAGTTCCACTCTACTCATTCTCAGTTCAACTCTCGGTCAGTTCCACTCTTCTCACTCCCAGTTCCACCCTCCTCACCCTCAGCTCCACTCATCGCACTCAAGATCCACTCATCTCACTCAGTTCCACTCATTTTCAGTTCCACTCACTTCACTCTCAGTTCCACTCATCTCACTCTCAGCTCCACCCTTCTCACTCTCAGCTCCACTAATTCTCACTTTCAGTTCCACTGTTCTCAGTTCCAATCTTCTCACTCTCAGTTCCTCTCTCACTCTCAGCTCCACTCTCCTCACTCTCAATTCCACTCTTCTCACCCCCAGTTTCATTCATCTCTGTACTCCCTTCCAAATCCCGTGGCTTTTTCTCACAACACTCCTTTCGTGTGTACAAAAAAAAAAAAAAAAAAACAGCAGAGCGGCTTTTTTCGATGTTTTATTGGCTTTAAAAGTTAGTTCCACAAACGCAGGGACATTTTTGGCTTTCCTGGGTGTCGGTGTTGTGGTGGAGAGGAGTGAGTGTGTCTTGTACTTTGTAAAGGTTGACAGATAGATAAGTAGATAGAGGGTAACAGATGGAATGATTGGCAGAAAAGTGAGTAGACAGACAGACACAGATAGATGGATAGTTAGTTGGATACGGATGGACTCATACGAAACAATGCATGGAGAGGTAGAGAGACTGATTGATAAATGGGAGAGAGAGAGAGAGAGAGAGAGAGAGAGATACACTTTATGCCTATTATCTGGCCATTAACCGACATCTGGACATTGTTACGGTATTAAAAAACAAATCGACTGAGATTACCCACTTCTGAAGACGATGTACTAAAATACTTGTGAAATTAACTGAACACTGTTGTACTATGAAAATCTGAAGTGTTATGGCGTTATTATTATTTTTTCAATGGAAGGAAGAAGGAACCAAAGGCCAGAAGCCCGCAAGATACTTCCCTCCAAGAAAAAACAAACACAAAGATATCAGACAGCAAAATTCAAGATCTGTTCATTAATTACCTGAAGAGTATATTTTACATTACAAACATTTAGCTTATCAATTTTGGACGTCCCTACTTTGCCCTTCCCCCAATGCAAAATTTACTGCTAGATATTAACTCTTTCCATCCAATGACATACTGTATTCTTGCCACCTCCAGACGACTCTACTCAGCGTAGGAAATCCCTCAAGTAGAGAAAAAGGTAATGAGGGCAATATGCAACGCCTCAAGATCCAAATATCTCTTGAAAGGTGAATATAATAACGGAGTAAACGCCCTCATACCTGTTGTTAAAAGGAGACGATATTTGTGATGTAATTTCTACCTTTTCCACGTTGCTGCTGCTGATGATGATTCTTTTATTCCCTGTTCCAATTTCATCCCATCCTCACCCTATATTTCGGTGAGAAGAGGTGGAGATAATGAAAATAATAATGATGATGATGATGATGATGAGGAGGAGGAGGAGGAGGAGGAGGAGAAGGATGATAGTGGTGGTCGTGGTGGTGATGATTAAATTCCTCCTACTAATCATCACTATCCTTCACTTAACATTCATCAGTCCAGACACCATTATTAATACTAGCTCTATTATAGTTCCTTCACTTTAAACTGGCCCAGATTTTCGTCCTTTTGCATCTTATTTCCCGTAACTCAGTGACAGATGAAGATTGTACTTCGGTTTTACATCCTCTCCATGGCACTTCTTCGTGATTAGCACCGTATTGCAGTTTTAGTGTGTTGTTATAGCTCATCATTCAAGTTGGAGAGATGGCAATTTTACGTCAAAATAAAGTGAACAGAGTATAGCATAATATTCCTGATAAACTGATAGAAAAACAACGCACTGACAATTCCCATCCATATCTATTTCCCAAGTTATGATAAAACCACAAAAATCCTGATAAGCCAATAACGAAGTTCCCTCCAAAAATTTGCCGCGTCCATGTATCAAAATTTTTAGTGATTTTCTTTCTTTACAGCGGGATCATCTATCTATCTATCTATTGCCAGACGCCTTAATCCCTTATACGGGGTGGCTACAAACAAATCGCCTTCACGTCACCCTGTCCCCCGCCATTTCACTGCCCTGCTCCCACTTCACACACACCCTCGCTCATATACCTCTCCACACCATCCCTCCATCTCAACCTTGGCCTTCCCCTCCCTCTCTCCCCCTCCACCTCACTCACATATTCTCCTCGTCAGTCTCTCACTCTCCATCCTCTCCACATGGCCAAACCACCTCAATGTGTTTCTCCTACCGCGGGATCATACGAGGTGTACAGAACCACAAAGCCGAACTCATCAAGTTTTCGGTAAAATGTGTTTAAAGATTCGCTTCCTCAAAAACTGCATATCTCCACCAAATATTCATCAATTTCAACAAATGAGGTATCTATGAAAATGGCTGGTAATGTACAGTACATGATGGTGGTAATAAGGACGCTTTACGCACTCGCGATCATGATACCAACAAAATGAAAATCGAATCAGATATGATTTTCTTTTAAAGCAAACTGGGATAAGTGTGATTAAAACATATAAATGTATAAATAATGACTGAAAACTAAATAATAAATGGCAAGACAACGGTAACACTCACTCTGTGTAGTGTGCAGTCTCCGCTTAGGACAATGATGGGCTGGAGACGAGTAGGCTTCGCCAAGATTCCTTTTCCTCTTTGCTTTTGTCTTTTACCACACGCTTTCACTTCGTACCCTTTTCCGCGTGTACCCTGAGGTACTTGGTTCTGTCTCATAAGCATTGCAACTCATTATTCCAAGTGTTTTTTCTCCCAAAAAAATGCTCCGACAACACAGCACTGTCTGTCACACGTGTGTCTCACGCCGACGATGTAAACACGCTGTCGAGAGGGTTTGTGGGCGAGGTGCTCATTGGCTGCTACGGCCTGACGCGGTCGCTGATTGGCTGGGGGATGTGCCGCGCTACGGGATTGGTCAGCGGGCTGGAGGTGAGAGAAACAACAAAAATAGGATGGGAGAAAAGTGAGAAGACAATGATATCCAACGCAAATTACCATATTTCTTTGAGCTTCCTCTGAAAACTAGTCTCCATCAATAATCTTGTGTTTATTTATGCGTATAGTGCTAGATAATTCTCTACTCCGAAACCCCAGCAAAACGTATTATAACCCTTATTAATGGACGGATTTAACTGAAACGCTATACTTACACATCCCGACATATATACTGTTTTTCAAAAACTCCCCAACATTTTAATAAAGAGACATATTCAGGAAAAAAAAAAAAAATGTCGCTTTCCCGTCAACACCGCAGCGCTGAATGACCATCATTTCGGTCCATAATCATGATCCAATGATGAT